>NC_056733.1:1880374413-1880414413 GCF_019279795.1 Protopterus annectens | reverse complement strand
TGAATATTATCTGGTGCTGACATCTCGAGAATAGCTGCTTGCTTGGTTGGGTCTGGTCTCAAGCCATTACTGGTAAATAAGTGACCTACATATGTAACTTCTGGTAGTCTGAATTTATACTTCAGAGGATTGAACTTCAAGTTTGTTTCATGTGCTCTGTCTAGAGCTCCTTTACATTTCTGTCATGTTTTGCTTCTCCATTGCCTCCAACCAATAAATCATCTGCTGTTATGGCACAAGAATAACCCAAGAAAATTTGCTCCATTGGACTCTAGAAGACTTCACTTGCAGAATTTATTCCAAATGGCATCCTTAGGAATCTGTATCTGCCAAACAGGTTACCAAAAGTGGTTAGTAATGAGGATTTGCAATCAAGCATCACTTGCTAAAATTAACTTTTTGCATCCAAGACAGAAAAAAACAGTGGCATTCAGTATTAGGGCTGATATGTCTTTGACTGTGTGCATTGAATGATGCAGTCTACTCAATGCTTTATTCAGATCTATTGGGTCAATATACATTCTGATTTCATCTGAACCTTTTTTGTGAGCTGCTACCACAGACAACACCCATTCAGTTGATTCTGTTACTGGACAAATTACACCTTGCTGGACCATTTTATCCAACTGAGCTTTGACTTCATCTTGCATAGCTATCAGAACTTTTCATGCTAGTCTAACTACTGGAGTGACCTCTGGGTCTAATTTTCTGTCACTGAAAACCTCAGCATACTCTGAGAAAATGGCTTCAGAAAAATTGGAAATAGGATATGCACTTATGTGATGAACTTCTTTGGTAAAAGAAAGATTCACTCAAACTGTCTTTGACACCCAATAATGACCATACTGGTCTTCAGACTACATAGAATAGCAAGCTGTAACCGTTCTTAGCCAAATAACATAAAAGTGTCACTGAGCCTTCAGTTTGAATTTCTTCACCTCCATAAGCAACAAGTTTCACACTACTGGCCGCATTGAGTTGTTCATAATTCTCACTTTAGCAAATGTGTCAGCTGATATGACATTACACTTTGAACTAGTGTCTACTTTAAGCTCTGTGGACTGTACAAAACACTTCATTCTTTGCCAATAAATTCACTGCATTAACTCTTTCATCAATTACTGATACACCATCTACATAAAAACTGCTGCAGGTCATCTTGATCAACTTACTTTTGTGTGACTCTTCTTTACAACTGTGTGGGGTTTACTTTATTTGCAAAACTTTTGAAAATGGTTCCATTTTTTACACTTGTGACATTGCTGACAAAATGCTAAAAAATTCTCTCTTTTAGATTCATGATTGGCACCACAGTTGAGACAGTTAACAATAAAGTTGAACTTGGGTTTAACTAATTCATGTTTGTACTGCACTGAGCATGCTCCTTTAACTGAAATGGTCTTAGAACTTGCTGGAAAACTGTGTGGTTTCCCTGGTGAGCCAGCAGGGGTTGTGGCTGCCATGTGCTTAGGCCTGCTTCTGTTTGCCACATGTTGCATGCTATCTACATTTGCTCTGGAGCCTGCTGAAACCATGTTCTTGTCACTTGTTTTGTGTAACTTCATGGAGTTGACAAATCTCAATGACTTTGCAAAACATTAAATCACTGGCACAAAGCAAAATGTTTCTCACACCAGCACTATTAATATCACATATGAGCCTGTCCTTTATTAACTTGTCTTTTAAGTCACCAAACCACACATTTTAGCATTGTTTCTCAGGTCAGTAATATAAGCTGCAAAAGTTTCCCCTGGTTTCTGATCTCTCATGAAAAACAAATGCCTCTGTAATGCAATATTTGTCTGCGGTTACATATTTCTCTGAATTTTTACTTTGAACACACAGGGTCTTCCCTTGATTCAGCCAGTACAACAATATGATGATTTTCACCTTCTCCCAGATATACTGCTGGTGCATACACAAATGAACGCTCTTTTTCTATGGCCTCTGACCCAGCTAGGTTTAGTAAAATGAATGCCATAGTGTGTTCATCTTTAACTAAATACGCTGTTTGTATAAAAATATTGTACTCTTGCTCAAATATTTTCAAATTCTCTGCAATATTCTGATCAAATACAAGTGGTAAGGGCTTTTGAAATCCATCTGCCATATTAACACATAGAAGTGAAGGGTTTGCAAATAAGGACAAACACATACACATAGACATATGTCAGAAATTTATGCCAGTATTTGTGACTTTGCCCAATAGCACAACAAGCCTCTGTATAACTGAACTTTGTGAAATAAGTCTCTTGGGCACTGTAATACACTTGAAATTACTGTACTGCAAGAAATCACCTCATCAGTGTAAGAAACATTTCAAATAACTGCATGATGCAAACAAGCTGGGTAGAAGCAGCTCAGAGTCTGTAACATTTTAAAATAATTGCATTTTGCAAATAAACAGTACACAGCACACTGAAATTTCCCTAAAACGGTGGTACCTTGCTAGGCAATTCTTTACCATGCAAGAAACACTCTGTAATGGTGGCACTTTGCAAAAAGAAACACCCAGCATGAGAAACTTTTCAAAATGGCTATACTTTGATTGTACTTCATGAAATAGTTGCAGTTTGCACACAAATACCTCTTCAGAATACATGCACAGTAATAAGGACACACTGTAAGCACTTTTACATACTTTGAGATACTTTGAATAACTCTACTTATGCCCTTGATACAATATGAAGTTGTGGTTATGCCAAAATACAGCACTTTGCCAAAAACATGCAGTTACTTTATTTATCCTTCATATGCCCTTTTTGCTCTTATTTTATTCATTTTGCTCATTTAATCTCTTTTATGCCTATTGTACTTTTCTTGTCCTCGTTTTGCTCCAAACATGCCCGTTTTGCCTCAAACACACTTTTTGCTGTAAACATACTCATTTTGCTTTAAACATACTTGTTTTGCTTTTCTGATAATCATTGTATCAAATATCTTCATTTTAAATATATTGCTTAGTTAATAAACCTTTTGTGCCTCCCACTTGTATAATAGTGTGGTTTGTGCCCTTGTAATGCCCTGTTTTATCTTTTTTATAAAATAAGCAGTTTGTGCGAGTTCTCATTACCTTTGATTCTTTTCGTGCTCATTTCTCTTAGTTTACCTTCACTGTTATCTCTGCACCTCATTGCTCCAAATATCATTCTCTAAAATCTCGGTTCTGACAGCATGTTGCTCTCTTACTTTGGACACAATAGAAGAGCCTTCATTGGTTCTGTTCAAGCAGCTTTATGCCCTTGTAATGCTCCGTTTTATCTTTTTTATAAAATAAACATGTTGTGCAAATTCTCATTACCTTTGATTTTTTTTTTTTGGCTCTCTGTTATGCTCATTTCCATTAGTTTACCTTCACTGTTATCTTTGCACCTCATGGCTCTGAATATCATTCTTTGGAATCCTTGTTCTGACACCATGACGCTCTCCTATTTTGGACACAATAAAAGAGTCTTCCTGGGTTCTGTTCAAGCAGCTTTACTATATACAAACATCACAACAGAACTTTACTGACTTTAACTTAAGTAACTTATATACAGACTAACTACTGCAATTATACATGCTCACTCTCTGGCTGCACTCTCAAAATGGCACTGGGAATAGCATGTGTCCAGTATTTACATATGCATGTTCAGTCCTTTATATGCTTCTTAAAATAACAGCACATGCACTCTGATCTACAGAACCCTTATCATTTTACTTAGTCCCTGTAGTTTATATAAACAAAAATATCAGTAGGGCTCTGTTCAAGATTATTTTGGCCTTTCTTAAGACCTCCTCTTGTTTTTCATGTACTCTCTGTGTTGCTCCACTACTGTCTCAAGGTGAATGATCATTAGCATTTCGCTATATTTCTCTTTTCTAGGTTGCCTTCCCACTAAAAGGGGTAACTTAAATCGCATTCTGTTTTCAGTTTTGCAAGATCAGGTATCATTTAAATGTACAAAAATACAGTATTGTCTTTGCATATTGCTAGAAATGCAACCATATTGGAGCAGGACTTATCAATGTGCACACAGTTTTAGTGAATGCATGTTCAATCAGGGAAAATAATCTTCAGTGAAGAATACTGATAAGAACAGAATGTATTGTAGAAACTTACAGGGTTTAGTATTATTAGCAGATACTTCAGACACATTTAAGTTAGTTTGGACTGATATGCAGAAAATCACTGCAGTACAGACATTTGAGTATGAGTACACAGGTCAGGTCAAATATACAGCAATCCAGAATGTTAATTATACTATTGAGGAGGAAAGGAATATAATGAATGTACAGACTATTTGAGACAGTATTTGGTTATTGTTGATAGCTACCTCCACTGTACATAATAAAGCATTTTTAACCAAACTACAGCATTTGCAGACATTATTGTGAAAAGTACAAGAAGATTATAGGATCATAGGATCATAGGAAGTTACTAGACTACTGGCCCTGAGGCCCTTACAAGCCAGCCAAGAATTAAGCCAATATTCCTACAAGTCCTCACCTGATGCCACTTGCCAGCAGGGACACAGGTGAAATTCCAAGGGTGTATTTTCTGTTCCCCAACCAGTTATCCAGATTGTGCTTAAAAAGGATTGATGAGGTACTCTGCTTGATGTGGAGAGGGAGTCTATTTCACAAAAGGGGGAGTCTGTGGAACACAAATCTGTCCTGCCAACAAGTCCTATTGATGTTACAGATGAGGCTGTGCTCATGCGTATGGGTTTCTCAAGTGGAGCTTGACTTGTGGATATGCAGCAGTCCCATCAAGGTGGGTCTTAGATTGCATTGTACGCCAGACAGAAGTCACCTCTAAGGAGTCTGTAGGAGACTGAGTAGAGGGACAGGGCCTTTAGCCTATCTGTGTAGGGTAGATGTTTGAGGCCCTGGATTCTTCTGGTGAGGAACTTCTGTGGTCTCTCCAGCTGATGCATGTGCTTTGTGCAGTGCATGCCAAAAGGGACACTATACTCAATAAAGGGTCTTAGAAGGGAAGAATACAGGGGTGTTATGACCACCTTGTCCCTGCATGAGATACCCTTACTAATGAGGTGGGCCATATAGAAAGCTTTCTTTACAATGGAGACAATATGGTTCTCAAAAGTCAGTTTGCTATCAACCAGGGTGCCCAAGTCCCTCACGACTGATTGCATGCTTAGGACCTTATTATTAATGTGATAATTTGTGGGGATGTTACTCTCCCCAAAAGGGATGATGATGCATTTTTTTGGCATTCAGTATGAGGCCATGTTTCTGACACCAGTCATTTGTTTGGGTGAGACCCTCTTGCAGGATGCCTATATCACTAGGGGAATTGATGACAGTACCCAGCTTGCAGTCATCTGCAAACTTAGTCATTCACATCCCACTGGTGTTGGCCTGCACCTCAGAAAAGTATATCCCAAGCAGCAAAGGCCCCAAGACTGATCCCTGGAATACACCACTTGTTACTGGTCTACTGCTTCAGGCAGCTTCCCCTATTTTGACTAGGTGGGTTCTATCAGTGAGCCAGTTTGGTACCCATCTGGTAACATATGGATTGATGCCTAGTTGAGAGGCTTTATCTATTATACCTGAGTGGGGAATAGTATTGAAGGCTTTGGCCAGGTCAAGGTAGGCAGTATGCATTATCTTCCCCTCGTCCATGGCTTTTGTGACTGTCTAAAAGAAGTCAAGTAAATTTAATAGGCATGACCTCCCCTTGACAAAACCATACTGTGTGGGACTGAGTGTTTGGAGGTTGCCAATGTCCTTGTTAATGAGGTCCATGATAATCTGTTCCATGGCCGTTTAGATCAGGCTAGTTAGGCTAATGGGTCTATAATTTCCTGGATCTCTGGATGCTCCACCTTTGTGCAAAGGGATTACAGTGGCTGTCTTCCACTTGGCTGGGATGAAGCTCGTACTCAAGCTTTGGTATAATAAGCTGCCTAATGCTGAAATTCCTGCCTGAGTTCATGTAGGATGCAGCATAGGACATTATTGGGTCCCATGGAGGCTGTATTTTTTGCCTTTGAGACAGCAGTATTGACTTGCTCCTTAGAGATAAGGAGAGGGGTGCAGATACTGGGGATGTCCTGATTTACTGATAGGGGGGACAGATGGGTGAAGTTTTCACTGAACCTGTCTGCCAGCAGGTTGGCTATATCTATGACATTTGTGTATGTGGTGCCCTTGACCACCAGTTCTGAGCAGATCTGGGTGCTTCCTTTGAGACTGCAGACATATATGAAGAACCCCGTATGATTGCCTTCAGTAGATGTGGCCAGTTTGACTCAAAGTTTGCTCTGGAAGATTTCACTACTGCTCTCATTTGCTTGTTCAGGCTAAGGAGAAGTTGCTTCCAATTACGCAACTGCTCCTTCTTTTATTATAGAGTTTATTTATTGCAGATGTCCACCAGACAGGTTTATTCTTCCTGGAGGAGGAGGATTTCATCTTGTCTGGCCTTCTTGATTCCATGAGGCTAGCTATATAAATGCTCATATAGTACTTTGGTGTAGGTTTGGACATACTTGCCAGTTCCTATGTTGGGGGATGGGGGCTGTGAAGCTGTTTATACCTTCCCTCAGGAGGTTGTAATCAGCATCAAAGTTTTTTTGTTTGACCCTAGCTGGGGAGGGGTCTAGGGAGATGGTGAATTTGAAATTGACCACTTTGTGGTTGGATCTTACCAGGAATTATGACACTGTAGGGATGCTGCGGTGGTTACTCATGTTGGTTTATACCAAGTCCAAGATATTTTCACCTCTTGTGGGGTTTGACCAGCTTGGAGGTATGTATGTCTTTTAAGTATATATATATATATATATATATATATATATATATATATATATATATATATATATTGCAACTCACCCTTCTTTTTGGCCCATAAAATGAGAGACTGGCACCTGTTTAGCACAGTTCTGGGTACTTAATAGATAAAGATATTCATTCCCATTTCTTCCAGTTGTTTCCAGTTCATACCAGTATCTACAGTCATATCAATTATTTCTATGGCAAGCCACCATGAATGGGGGACAATAGTTAATGTAAATCCCATAACCCCATAGCAATCGTATCAGCAGTCAGACTATGTGTATCCTACAGAGCAGTAGTACTTCAGAAAATCACCAGTATAAAAGACATTATCCAGTTAACAGCAATGTATCAGAAAACTTCAGCATCTCTAAAACAGACAGCCTTTCAAGTTTCCAGTGTGACATCAGGATTCCAAGAACATCCTTAAAAGACAGAGTTTGAAAAAGCTGAAATATGCCAAGCCACCTTCTTCAAGCAACTTCAGAATACAAGAACAGAATGTGTAGTACATTGAGAATAAACAGATCTTACAAGGCTTGAGAACCAAGGCTAAAGAGGCATGTAGAAACTTTCAGGGTTTTGGTATTATTAGGAGATACTTCAGACACAGTTAGTTAAGTTAGTTCATTTGGACTGATATGCAGAAAATCACTGTAGTACAGACACTCAAGAATGAGTAAAAAGGGGCGTGGCCAATGATGAACACAGGATAGCAGCAGATTTCTTCAGCTCCACCAATTTCATTACACTGACAGGAATTAATTACTTAAAAAATTAATTTTTGAAGTAATTTTCTTTCTAAATACGTTTGTTTTATATAGTTATTGAACTATATCTAAAAAAGAAAGGAAATCTTAACAATATTCCTGTCAGAAATCACTGTGGAAATTTTCCTGTCAGTTTATCAGTCTGAAATGAGTTCCAGTAAGACAAATTCTCAAGACTCCAGCATCAAGAAAGAACTTCAGTTTCTGATAATTATAATCCAGCAACTTACTGATAAAATGGATACAATGGATACTAAAATATACACCTTCATAGAAAAAACTACAAAACAAATAGACCTGTTACATACAGACCTGCAACAACAGAAGAACCAGATGACAGGCATAGAAGAAGCTGTGAATGACATGGAAAATAGAATCCAAGAAGAGGAAATCAACATTGAGTTTCTGCTGAAACAAAATACACATTTACAAACAAAGCTGGATGACCTGGAAAATAGATCTAGGCAATAACATTAGGATTTTTGGACTGCCAGAAAATATTGAAGGTAACAATATTACTTCTTTTCTAACAACATGGCTCCCTAAAACTTTAGACTTACCAGAAGCATTCTCTTTTGGTAGCGCAACAGCACATAGATCTATAGCTAATACTAACTCTAACAAAAATATCCTAGATCAGTTATAGTTAGATTTCTATCATCTTTTGATAAAGAGATGGTTCTTAAATCTGCTTGGGCTAAAGCTCCTGTTAAGATTAATGAGACAACTGTGTGTTTTGACAATGACTATTCTTCCATGGTAATAGCTAAAAGAAAAGTTTTTCTGCCACTAATAAGGGAGCTTAAAAAGCACAGTTTAAAACATACCTTCTGTTTCCTGCCAAGCTTAAAATCTTCCTTCCTGATGGTCCTAAGGTTTTCGATGATTTAGACTCTGCTTTACTGTTTGTCAAAGAAAAAGGATTTTGGATAAAATAGAAGAAATGGAATGGGCTAGTTCTTCATTAAAGAGATTGGCAACTGAAGCTTCGTGGAAGACTTCAGAGAAGAAGAAGAGACTAAAAACAAATGATTTGTTATATGTTTTTTCTCTCTCATCATTTTAGTTCATTATTAATCTTTTGAATATAGTTCCTGCATTTCCAGAAAGCCACAAATATTTTGGAAAAGATTTAATCAAAGTTATTCTCTATGTGCAAAGAAATGTTTTGTTTCATAACCAGTCAAAATACCTGAAGATTTAATGGCAAGCTGTGATTCAATTTGTTTCTCTTTCTGAAAAGAAGTAAGGTTAGTAATTTGATACATTTTTTATCTTTACCTTTTTTCCTTCTCCTTTTATTATTTTCTTTGTTTAAACAATGACATTCTATTTAGATTATGTAGTGGGTAAAGGGTGGGGAGGGCAGGAGAGAACAGTAATGAAAATATCATTAATAGAATAATAACATATTTATTCCTTGTAAAAGTTTTTATAAGTTCTTCAAATGCTATTTCTAATTATACTTTCTTGATTATACTGTGTATGCCTGTTTGTAAATAATCTGTTATGCTTTAACTAATAATAATCAGAACTAAATAAGAGTAAATAATATGTTTTATTTTTAACTCTATTAATATAAACAGTAAGTAACATTCCATTGTATATACTTCTTACAGCTTTCTCTTACATTTTTTTTATTTCTGCCTCACTCCCTTTTATTTTCTACTCTTTTTCTTTTCTTTATTAATATATAGAAATGCTTTTGATTGTGTGGGCACAGTGAATAATAGGATTTGTATGAAAATTGAGTTGGGAGAAGAATGTTGAGTTTTATTGCTTGTTGGTAATTTTGGGCTTAATTTCACTTACATAGAGGCTGTAATGATCTGTGGAATACATTGTGAAGGTTTTGTCATGTTTAGATGCATTTACACTGCTAAATGAATGTTTGTCACTAGTTTTTAATAAGTTTCCCCAAAATGTTAAGAGAGACAATCTGAGATGTGGGCTGTCTCATGCACAGTGTTCATGAGTTACTTCAGAAGCTTCAGCTCACAGAATTCTCACAGAGAAACTGAAAGCAGTTAGTATAACCTTTGACATAGTTATCACACTGACACACCACAGATTCAGGAAAATACTCTATTCATAAAATATGTCAGTTATAATGTTTTGTTTCATAACCTATCAAAATATCTGAAGATTTAATGGCAAGCTGTGATTCAATTTGTTTCTTTCTGAAAAGAAGTAAGAGGCTGTAATGGTCTGTGGAATACATTGTGAAGGTTTTGTCATGTTTACATGCATTTACAATACTAAATGAATGTTTGTCACTAGTTTTTAATAAGTTTCCCGCCAAAATGTTAAGACAGACAATATGAGATGTGGGCTGTCTCATGCACAGTGTCCATGAACTACTTCAAAAGCTTCAACTCACAGAATTCTCACAGAGAAACTGAAAGCAGTTAGTATAACCTTTGACATAGTTATCACACTGACACACCACAGATTCAGGAAAAATACTCTATTCATAAAATATGCCAGTTATAATGAGTCTAAATGATGTAGTTTCTTGTAGTAAGTAAATGTCTTATTTTAGAAGGCATAGAAAATGAAACATTTATTTAAATGTTTTTGAAAATCTACTTAACAGCAGCATAATAATCTGTGTTAAAATTTGTGTTCCAAACATATACTTTACTATAACTCATTTAATTCATCTGATTGACAAGCATAAATAATCTTATAACTCTATTCTGGAAGAAATGTCATGTGATATATTTTAAAGCAGTAGGTTAGCATGATTGTAAAATCTGGTTACTAAAATGTGTTTGCTGTGCATTATTTTGTATAAAGCAGACAGATTTATTCTAGGGACAGCAAGTAGGATAGTGCTCAACAAAGACACAACTTAGTGAGATCAGATATATATATATATATATATATATATATATGTGTGTGTGTGTGTGTGTGTGTGTGTGTGTGTGTGTGTGTGTGTGTGTGTGTGTGTGTGTGTATGTATGTGTATGTGTGTGTGATGGCTTTTTTTTTTTTTTATATAATAATACAAGTGTTTCTGAGAATCTGCATAACTATCCAATATGATTTATAATAATTTCTATGAATACAATATTTTACTCTATTGACAAAATGAATGTTTGCCACAAGTTTTAATAAGTTTCCTGCCAAAATGTTAAGGGAGACAATCTGGGATGTGGGCTGTCTCATGCACAGTGTCCATGAACTACTTCAAAAGCTTCAACTCACAGAATTCTCACAGAGAAACTGAAAGCAGTTAGTATAACCTCTGACCTAGTTATCATACTGACACACCACAGATTCAGGAAAAATACTCTATTCATAAAATGTCAGTTATAATGAGTTTAAATGATGTAGTTTCTTGTAGTAAGTAAATGTCTTATTTTAGAAGGCATAGAAAATGAAACATTTATTTAAATGTTTTGAAAATCTACTTAACAGCAGCATAATAATCTGTGTTAAAACTTCTGTTCCAAACATATACTTTATTATAATTCATTTAATTCATCTGATTGACAAACATAAACAATTTTATAATTCTATTCTGGAAGAAATGTCATGTGATATATTTTAAAGCAGTAGGTTAGCATGATTGTAAAATCTGGTTACTAAAATGTGTTTGCTGTGCATTATTTTCTATAAAGCAGACAGATTTATTCTAGGGACAGCAAGTAGGATAGTGCTCAACAAGGACATAACTCAGTGAGATCAGATATATATATATATATATATATATATATGTGTGTGTGTGTGTGTGTGTGTGTGTGTGTGTGTGTGTGTATGTGTGTGTGTGTGTGTGTGTGTGTGTGTGTATGTGTGTGTGGGGTTGTGTATGTATGTGTGTGTGTCTGTGTGTATGTGAGATGGCTTTTTTTTAATAATGCAAGTGTTTCTGAGAATTTGCATAACTATGCAATATGATTTATAATAATTTTTATGAATACAATATTTTACTCTATTGACAATAATGAGTTTAAGTAAATGCTCATATACAAACAATTCAAGATTTTTTTTTTTGGAAGCTGTTAATAGTATTCACATGACAGAAAATAGATGCATCTTAATATATGTAATGTCTGAATCATATTAGCCAAAGTTTTTGATTTAAATGAATGTTAGAACCTAATTTTCTCTCCTCTTGATTTCTAACATCAAGATTATTTGAATGCTATTTGAATACAAATGTTATATATTACATAGATCTATATAGTAGTATGAACAGCTTAAAAAAAAAAAAAAAAGTTTATTTTAGTTTATATGATGCTGTTTTACCAAATGTGTAGTTTTGTCTTGATAGATAATTGAATTGAAAACTGTTAACCTCAGTTAAATATAACTAGTATTAAATTGATAAGGTGGTAGCTGAGGTACTGCTGCTTAGGGTAGGGGGTTAACTTGATTAGTAAATACTATTCTAAGTTGGAGTTTTCAACTCCAGGCTGGATGCAAGGTTTAATCCTTACATTATTTTCACTTGTTCATTGTTATATGTATATAGTTTTGACATCCACAATATATTTTGTATACTCATTGTCACTACAAACAAAATTGAATCCTATACAAAATCCCATAAGAGATTTAATAAATACAGCTATATTTAAAGGTACACCTAAAAGAGGAGATGTAACATTATTTATCTTGTTATTTGTTATTTCGATCATGAGATTCTTGAGTTTTAAAAATGCCAAATGACATCTTTAAAAGGAATTTCTTTAAACATTAATGGATTGAATAATCCATGTAAAAGGGCAAGCCTAATAAGATACATTAATTTACACAAGGCCAATCTAGTCTTCCTGCAAGAAACCCATCTCTTGAATAAAGATATTGATAAACTAGCCACTAATAAGTATACAGTATTGGTTAGTTCAGAGCACACTCAGAAAAAAAGAGGAGTGGCTATTTTATGGAATAAAAGTATGCCCATTCCTAAAACCATTAAGTCTTTTCAGGATGACAAAGGAATGTTTTGTATGGTTACAATACAAATTAATGGGAAGACTTACACTTTAATTAATGTAAATTGGATACCTGGAATTGGTATTAATACAGTGAAACATCATATTGATAAGATCATATCATTCTCTATGGGGATATTATTTTAGCTGGTGATTTTAATTGTATACTACATGAAAGTGATACTACCACTATAAGGAAAAGAAGAATTACATCTAATGCAAAACATTTAAATGATTTTGCTAATTCTTATCATTTGAATGATATTAATAATCAGATAGATTCAAAATCATTACCATACACCTTTTTTCTAACAGATACAAAACTTATTCAAAAATAGATAGGGTCTTTATTTCTAACCAGATGGTAACAGATTTAATTAATTCCAAAATCATTTCATGTCCTATATCTGATCATAACTCAATTGTTTTTGAATTCATGATAAAAATACTCATAATGTTCAGATCAAAAGGATATCAGCATACTTAACTCAGCTAAAAGACTATAAAGAATATATACTTTCAGAAGTACAACATTTTCTAGACATAAATAATACTCCTGAAGTCTCCATTGTCTATGTTTGGGATGCCTTAAAATCATATCTATATGGACAAAGTATCAGATGGTATAATAATAAAAGGAAATCTTGGGATAAGGAATTGTTAGATATTCAAAGTAAATTAGACTCTTATAAACATAATAATAAAGAAAATATTATGGACAAGAAAGTTATTGAAGAAATAAACAAACTAAATGAGAAATACAAATTTTTGTCTTATTCAATAAGCCCCAAATACTTACATAGACTTAAAAATAAAACAAAATATTGAATAAACAAAACCATATCAAAGAAATCTTTTCTCTAAGGAAAAAGAAGAATGTTTCTAGTATACCAGAAATACTGGATGAATTTAGAAATCACTTTCACAAGATTAACCATAACAACATTAACATGGAACCTAAAGATAAAATAAAGGAGTTTATAACCACAAACATGAATAAAAAGCTTAATAAACAACAGATTAAACTATTGGACAAGAGTATTTCATATACAGAA
The DNA here is from genome assembly GCF_019279795.1 of Protopterus annectens. NCBI lineage: Eukaryota > Metazoa > Chordata > Ceratodontiformes > Protopteridae > Protopterus > Protopterus annectens. Next base: position 1,880,400,862 of record NC_056733.1, on the reverse strand, counting down.
GTTATTACACAAATAAATAAGCTTAAATCAAACAAAGCACCGGGTAATGATGGTATTATACCAGAGATATATAAAATCCTTTCTAAAACTACATATTCATTAATACATAAGGTTTTTGTTTTGGACCAAACTGAGTTAATAACCCCCCCATCTTGGCAATATACATTTATTTCACCAATTTTAAAACCTAATAAAGATCCAACTAGATGTTCTTCATATCGACCCATCTTATTACTTAATGTTGATTATAAAATGTTTATGAGTATTTTTGCTGATAGATTGAAGACAATCATCCCCGGCATTATAGATATAGATCAGACGGGCTTCATTGTAAATAGAAATACTTTTGATAATATAAGAAGAACTTTAACATTAATTGATTTTGCAAATAGGAAAAAGAAAGATTTAACACTTATTAGTCTTGATATAGGTTCAGCATTTGATTCAGTAAGTTGGGACTATCTGTTTACCTTACTGAAATGCACAAACTTCTCTGATGCATTTGTAAATTTAATTGAGCATTTATACAAAGGAACGCTGGCTTATATTAAGGTAGGAACATATGTTTCACAAAAATACCCATTCTTAAAGGTACAAAACAAGGATGTCCACTTTCTCCACTATTATTCACTTTAGTAATGGAGCCTTGGGCTAATTTGATTAGAAACAGTACTGACATAGAGGGTTTTGAAATAGACGAAAATACAACATCAAAAATTCAACATTTTGCAGATGATGTTCTAATTACATCAGCAGGATCTAATTCTTATATGCAGTCTTTATTTGATAAAATGATGAATTTTAAAAGTATTTCTGGTTTAATATTCAATGAAGAAAAACTAAAATACTACCTATATATACACGAAAAAATATTCTCATTAGTGATTTTACTAAATATGTACCCAATTCAGGTCAGATAACTTATTTAGGTATAATACTATCTAAAGATATTAAATCTATTATATATAATAACTATAATACCTGTTTTCTTAATATACAAAATCTTTTTAATACCTGGAATAATATGTTTTTACTATGGAGGAGAGACTTACAATTATTAAAATGATAATATTCCCCAAGATTTTATACTTAATACAATCAATAATACTTTCACCTACAAAAATAATTATCAAGAAACTGAATACACTAATGTTAAATTTCTTATGGGCACCTAATAGACCTAGGATTGCATTAAAGAAACATACTAATAGCTGGTCTCAAGGGGTATTTCTTTTCCAGACTTTAATTTATATATTATCTCTTCTATTATAAAAGTTATTACTTTATTAATAGATCAGTCATATATCGCAAAATGGAAAGATTATTGGGAGCTAATTAGTATGCACTTCATGAAAATCTCCTTAACACATAAAAATATGATTGTAAATAACTCCATGTTGTGGTTGCTAAAGGAATTTTGTACTTCACCTATTACACCTAAACATATGGTTTGTTACCCATTAAATATTATTATTAGTTATCGTAACTTTATATTCATGCACCCTAAGTATAGGAATGGAATTTTATTGTATTCCCTATAATGTATACTCAGGGTATGCTTATGTCATCTACTTCTGAAGGAGCTCATTTAGCTATAGATAATGATCTAAAGTACTGGTATCAGCTGATATCTGATAATAAAGTTAAAAATCTAGATTTCTTAAAACAAGAATTTGATCTAAGAGAAACTTGCTGGTTAGAGGTTCAGATCTTTAGACAACATCCCATTGATAGAATAGATCTAATGTCTATAACAGTTAAAGAATCTATTCCAAAACTGATTGATTACTTGATATTAAATTTACAGCATAAAGTTTCTGATAAAGGTAAACTTTCATATATACATAAAATTATCAGACAAGAAACTTTTACAGTGTAGATTCATACTGGAATTATTTCACCTCTATTAATGGGGACCCACCAACTCAACAAGATAAACAATATATATTGGAATCTGCTTATAGAACTAAATCTTCCATTGTCTGGAGACTTTATACATGGAAATTTTTACATAGATCTTTTTATACACCTTTGATGATGAATAAAATAAATAATAAAGATAATCTATGTAAGAGATGTAATGTAGAAATTAATACTGACTGGGCTCATATGTTTTATGACTGTATGAAGTTGAAAGAATACTGGAAGTCAATTAATGAATTTTTGCAGGCTCTTTTTACAGATAATTTCATTATTTCTAAGTCTCTTATATTATTCAACACACCTGTACCTCAATGTGTTAAAAAGATTAAGCTTCCCTTGTTATGGTCTATCCTAGCAGTGGCCAGGAAAATAATAACTAGAAATTGGATTTCAGATACACCTCCTTCATTCAATGAATTTAAAAATGTTATGAATATAATGTGCCATATGGAAATAAGCACAATTAGAATGAGAACAACTAGAAAAACATCATATTATATTGTATGGGATAATTTACAAAATTTGTTAAAAAAATTCTAATTTCAATAGCACGGTATTTTAGTTTAATTAATTGATCTGATTGTAGTGGATGTCTTTGTAAATACTTTAGTTGTTTTGTTGAATATTATAATAATACCTATTTTTAATTACTTGTATAAAATTGTTATGATATTTCTCTTATATGTTAAAACAATAAACCTGTTTTGAAAAAATAAGAATGAGTAAAGACATCAGGTCAAATATTCAGCTGTCCAGAATATTTATTATACTATTCAGGAGGAAAGGAATATGAAGAATATACAGACTATTTGAGTTTATCAGCACTGTTATTCGAGACAGTATTTAGATATTGTTTATACCTTCCTCCACTGTTCATAATAAAGCAGCCTTAACCAGAATTTATTGTGAAAGGTACAATAAGATTTGGCCCATAAAGGGGAGACTGGCACCTGTTCATCACAGTTCTGGGTACTTAATAGATAAAGGCATTCATTCCAGTCTCATTCCCGTTTGTTTTCAGTTGTTCCCAGTTAATACTAGTATCTACAGTCATATCAATTATTTCAAGTTTCAAACATTTCCTTACTTATAAATGCCAGTTGCACAACATCCTCCTCTTTAGTTGCCACAGGAAGATAGTCTGGAGCCTTCAATGGGAGACCAGTACAAAAATTCAGTTGGAGTTCAACAACAAGAGCAGGAACAGGAAACGGTGGCAATTCCAATGCAGTCATTGTTGTGGAGTGATAGGCTAATGAGTTCTCATATGAAAGAACAACAGATGACACAGGATGCAGCTGAAGAGAATATATTACAGAAAGATGTTCTGAAACTTTCTATAGAATGCCCACAGGAAACAGAAAATAAATCATATGCCCTCAGTTTAAAAAAAAAAAGATCTAATTGAAGAATCGCTTTATTTAATACAGATGGATAGGCATATTAAGATCAATGAAAGGAATACATTATAGAAAATCAATTAGTCTGATAAAACAAATGACCACAGTAATGAAGACTATTAACAGAAATTCACATGATATAAGTCAATAGGATACATTACCATGCAGCAAAACTAATAACAGATAACATGTTATCACAAAAATACAAAGGAAGGGAAAAGATCAAGTGCCATTATGGAATTATTGAATATAGGAAACTATAAAGCAATTAAGACAAGAAGTGTCATTAGCATAAGAGAATAGAAGAGGGAACAGCTCAAGAAAAATAGTTAGAAAGACAGATGTGAAAAAAGCAATGCACAGTGTTAGTACAGACCAGAATCTATCATGCATTTTGCAAATAAACTAAAGATCTCAGCACAAGCAGAAAAAGATAGAAGATATGGAGATAAATGTAAAGGAAAAGTACAAAATAAGATATTCATTGATGATCCCAAAAAAATTTTAGAGAATTGAGAAACAAAGCAAAAGGAATAGAAACACCAACAAGAATAAGAAATAGACACATTTTGAATAAATATCTATGAAGACCTTGTGCACCATACAGATGCTGAATGGAGAGAAGTAAAAGAAACAGTAAGAAATTTAAATATACAGGATATGAAATGGGATGAAGTAATGGCCAGAGAAAGTGAAACAATAATAAGGAAAGCTCATAACTGGAAAACCACAGGCCCAGATGCAGTACTTAACTTCTGGCTAAAAGTTTTAACATCATTACATGAAGACTTCCACGGTGGTGCAGCGGTAGCATTGTTGCCTCACAGCAAGAGGTTCTCCTGTTCGATTCTCGGCTGGAGTGTGGGGAGTGCCTTCTGTATGGAGTCTGCATGTGCTCCCCGTGGTTGGGTGGGCGTTTGAAAAACATGCATAAATGGGCGTGCCTTAGTTGAAGGTTGAACTTCGAGCTGACACCTCGGCGTTCATGAAAATCTACTGCCAATCATTAGCGGTCCGGAGTTCCCCTGTGGTGACCCCTAACTGGGAAAAGCCGAAAGACAACAACAACAACAACAACAATAAGATTTAGCCCTGAGTAAGAACTAGTTATATGCACACCCTAAACGCACACCAACCTGATTAACAACAGGAAAAATGATACTCCTCCTTAAGATTGAACCTGAAAGCTATCCTACAAACCATAGAACAACAATATGCCTTCTGAAAATTTATAAAATATAAACTGGAATTGATGTCTGCAGAGTTTATAGTAATTTAGAAGAAAACTCAATCATGGCAATAGAACAAAAGGGTAACAAAAGAAAATCATATAGGACAAAGGATCATTTCCTGTTAAATCAAGTCATAATGGAGAATTGTAAAAAAGGGAGAATCTAGGTATGACATGGATAGATTGCAAAAAAGAATTTGACAGCATCCTGCATTCATGGGCAAAGGAGTACTTAGAGATGTATAAGATACACCCTACTGTACATTGATTACTTTACAGTGACCATGAAATAATGGCAAAACACTTTGCAGCTAAGTCATGATAAAGGACAAATTATTATCCCAGGAATAAAAATTTAAAGGGGGATGTTTCAGGGTGACTCTTTGTCACCACTGCCCTTTTGTCTTGCCCATAGCCCATTAAGGTGTCTACTTAGCAGATTAGGCCATGGTTACAATTTGGCTCACAGACAACAGCAAAGTGTAAATACTTTTTCTATTTGTGGATGATTTAAAACTATATAGTTCAACAGATGAGGAGCTGAAAGCACAATGGGAGATGTTCAAAACTTTCTCGAATGTTATAAGAATGTCATTTTGTCTTTGGTAAATGTGCAAAACCAACTTCTAAAGCAGGAAAGCTGAGGAATAAGAATGTGATACATAGGAACTTGTGCAGGAAGAATATATAAATATCTGGGAACTGATGAAGGAGCAACAATAAAACATGAAAAAATGCAAACAAAATTCAGTAAAGAATATTTTAGAAGTCTAAAATTAATACTGCAAATAGCCCTGACATCTACCAACAAAGGTCAAGTTATAAACCAATTTGCTCTTCTTGTTCTAACTTACAGTTTTGGAGTGACTGACTGACCCAAACAGTAATGGATCAGTTGGACAGGAAAACAAGAAAAATGCTTCACACTTAGCAAATGATTTATAAAAATCAGTGTATACCAAGATTATATACCTCCTCATTCTGAAAGAGGTATGGGCTTCCTCGAAACTGATTACATATACAGATTTGCAGTTGAAGGACTGCTGACTTCATCAGACCCAAACATAGTGAAAGTTTTGAAACATGAAGAGAGGAAATCTTAGACAACTTCCCTGCTTAGGTTAGCTATCAAGCAGGAATAGAAACCAAACCAGAAAAATACAAAAATTAGGCAACAACACATTATAGAGAGTGATGAAGTTTATATCGTATGGGATCACTCATTCCCAACAGTTCAAACAATAAATGTAAGAAAACCTGATATAGTAGTCCATGAAAAAAAGACAAAAGTAGTATTGATCATTGAAATTGCTACACTCACTGATTATAGGGTCTTAAGTACTGAGAGACACAAAGTCATAAAATACTAGGCTTTGCAGGCTGAAGTGAGGGCAATGTGGAAGAAGGATACCCACACAGTTCCAATACTCATAGGAGCAATGGGTCTCTTAAAAAAGAATGTACACCCTTATTTAGATATGCTACCGATGCATGTAACACCATATGAATTGCAGAAGGAGTCAATTCTGGGCACATTGGGAATACTGCTAAGAGCACTTTTGGCTAATATCAAAGACTGAAACAATATTAATTTCATGAACTTTAATCATACTATGACTTAGGAATGGGGTCCATTCCATTCAAGGTAATAGAAACCCAAAAGACTTGGATAAATTAAAGAGAGTAACCTCAATACAAAACATCCATCACACTACAAGAGTGTCTGTCTGTCTGTCTGTCTCATTTTAGGATAATTCCTCTCCTTTTGGCAGAAGCAGATGTAGTATCATGACTTTGGCATTAAAGCAAATGAGAACACCAGTGCTCTTAAAATAGTGGTATTTATTATACACAAGTGAAGATAAGGCAGATTCTTCCAAGCAAAACAAGTACTGTGGTTTACCTAAATGCACTATGGCTTATCTAAATGCACAGCAAATAATTTTTGCTCACTATTAAATATATATGAGGAGTTTGCATTAGAAGTTTTCTGTCTTTGTCTCTGGATTCCTTTGGTATGAATTATTTCCAGCTTTTTCTCCAATGGCTTCCTTCACTGCAATTCATTCTCTCTGTCTCTCTCTTGCAGTTGCTGATTTGGACATCTGGTCCCTTAATCTTTATGACTGGGTTTGTCTCAAACCTCTTTCATATACATCCAAAATCACATTCAACAAACCTGCTCTTACTAATATAGCCAGGTATCTACTAGTCTTAAAGCAATATGTGCCACTGCAAAAAAAAATTTAAAAAAAAAGTAATTCAGTGTTTTAAAAAAAAAAAAACTTACTCCATTTTCAACACATTTTTTATAAGAGTACCATATAAGTATTACAAATGTTTATGTCAAAGACCGTATTTGCACTACTGGATTCATAGTTTATTTGCAATGTAAACATGCATACATACATACTGGGGGGGGGGGTATTTTCATCTCAGGTTTCAACAGAGTCTGTAATATAAAAAAATATTTTTGGTGTATCTACTGTTTACACAAAATGCCTTTCTGGTAAAATAATTGCAGAGTTTGTAAACATGCCTGTAGGCTCTAGTAAATAGAAAACAGCCTACTGCAATAACTGTAATATTTTGTTACTAGCACATACTGCAATTATTAATAGATTTAAGGGGAGAATAATTAATAATCATAATTTCATTAAAAGGGCAATAGCACCAATGGTTTGAATAAACATTTTAATATTATTTCTAATGATCTTACCATTATTTCTTGTAAGGTATTTACAGGAATATCAGAAGAGTGATTTTAACAATATGATTGATTATAGTGACTACAAATAGCAGATCACATTGAATCATTGCAAGCATATCCCATTCATTCAATGGCCATATATTTTTAAAACCTATATTAACAAAGAAGCAGGTGAAGTAATTCTATGTCATACAATAAAATAATGTACTTAAACATTTCTTCCAAAGTCTTTTGAAGTGCTGTTGTTGTATAAAATCTAACTTTCACTTAACTACAATAAAATTTTGAATGTTTTATATTGAATTGTTTTTTACCTTAGTACACATTTTTTTCTCAGTATATTACTTTAGACTTTTCAGTTTAATTTATTATTTTCTATTATAATTTAAAATAATGTCTGTATTATGACTTAAAAAAGAAAAATATTTATCATTGCTGAAAGCACACATATATAGAGATTAAAATGAAAAAAAGGCTTCCACCACAATGAAAAGTTCACTGAGAAATTCTGTTAAAATGTAGGCTTTAATAAAACGAAGAAATAAAAAGCACAAATTGTGCTGTTCAAGTTGCAGGTCAAACAGGATAAGCGCTTTCAGTTAAAGTGGAAGCCTTTTTTTTCATTTTACTATTTTTGCCTATTAAGGCTTCCTCTGGAGGTGGTTTTTGGTTTGGTTGTTTGTGTTTATATAGAGATTAAAGGTAGATGCACATATGACAGCAGATGATAATGTTGTCATTTTAAAAGTAGCCCATCAACAACCTTTTATCATAAAATAAAGGACCATTTTATTGCCATTCAGGCTAGAAAAGCCATCCTGCAGTTGCTGAGGACAGTTGCCATTTCTGTAATAATAAAAAGTCCTTGTATCTGAGAAGTGATGAATGTAAAATTAATTTGCATAATTTTCTAAAGATATTAATCTGATGTATGCTGCAGCAGAAATATTGAAATCTGGCAATATTATTGTGAGAATATTTGTCAAATGAAATGCATACTCATAGCTTTACTAATTACCAACAGCTTTGGCTGAAATTTTCAGTTTGATCATCTTTTTCTCTTACATAAACACATCAGTCCAAAGCATGCAAGGAAGAAGAAGCAAAATAGCTGATTAATATTAAATAGTTTTTTTTCATCCAAATTGGTCTCATTCTCTACTCTAATGAATATATTGTTTCATTGCATAGCTGATCTAGTTACCTCAGGAACTATCAGTGAAGCATTGTAATTATCCTCACATCATGGGTCTGTCATCTATGATATTTCATTTCTAGCATTTATCAATGATTTATTTACATTTATTTTAATTTGGGATAGAATGGCTATCATCCCCTTTCTCTTTGTCACAAAACTGGTGTATGCAAAGTTAATATCAAGACAGGCATGAAGAAAAGTGCATTTCCTAATCCTTTGTCAGGCTGATGTTAGAATTGCGGGGGGGGGCAGCAAATATCAAGTTGGGGGCCCCTTAGGCACTTCCAGTATATCACCCTATCACTGCCACCCCTTCTAAGTAACCTTTTTGTTCATGCTGCAAACTTTTAGCAGTAGTACACACAGACTGACCTGTAGCTACAATGTGCTTACATTACAATAGGCCTCTGTACCACACTGTGTTGGCCCAACTCACAAAGGGACAGTCACAGTTACTGACATTTAGTTGTAAGCATGATATATAGCAATGACTCTAGGCCCTAGGCACTGCCTACTGTTTCACCCCCACATACCCACATATGCCCTCTGTTTTGTCCCATCTTTGGCTCCACATACTATACACTTCACTTTTTTTTCTTCCTTTCCCCACATTTTGCCTTACTCATCAGCCTTTTCAAGAAGCCATGACTTTCTACATGGACTGAAGTGCATTTTAAAGTTTGTTTTTTATTTTTACACAACCTTTTCATCCAATGATAGTTTGAACAGAAATTATGATGAAGGAAAGTAATTCAGTGTGTGGCTGTTCAGCTTTCATTTCCCTTTCATCCTTTCAGCACACAGTAATAACCATTTAGGAGCTAACTCAAATAATCCAGAGCCCCGAGAAGACATAGGGGTTCTATTTGCTCTGGTATGTATTTTAAGGCATTTTTCCAACCTTTTAATCCAGTGGTGGCCTCACAAAAATCATGAGTAAGAAAAGAATTTCAGTCTTATTTTGTTTTTCAAGGAAGACAGAAGTTGTGCCCAAGGCTTATTGCTCAAAGTTGACAAAATAGTAGTTTTACAATATAGTAACAAGCCTATTCTTGTGAGGATACACAGGTCCTATCTGGGAATACTGCTTGCCTCACTAACCATCCAAAAAAGACAGTCTCTGTTTGTGCATCCCTCTGGTGTTTGACTGGGATGAAAGCAGAGTGTCAAATTGCTACAGTCATGCATTTGAAGTGACTGCTGTCATAATGTTGTATACATACCTGATGTGTGATTGTGAAGAAAGTGAAAAAAAATGATTACAGTAGTATACTCTACTTTGTCACTCCTAGGCAGTGCATTGCCCTTACACAAGCTATAGCAACCTCTTAGGTTATGCCTGTGAGAAAAGTAAAAGAAAGAATGACCACACTGTTCCCAGCACAAACACTGGCTATAATGACCACATGTGCACACCTTTAATGTTTGACTGTTTTAAAAACTAAAGAAGTAATCAAAATACAATCCCCAGCACCCCCCCCCCCCAAAACACACACACATCATCTACAGTAGCTTTCTGTACACCCACATCTCAGCAGTGCTGGTTTTAGAATGTGTGCCGTTAAGAGCAGATGTCTTATTTTTAAGATTACAGGTGGGGCAGGGTGTGGGAGGTGGAAGGGGTTATGTATTTAAGCGAGAACATTACAGCCGAAAGCTCTCAGAGCCAATAAGGTTCTGACTTTAGGTGAGGTCCTTGCAAAGCACTTCCTTAAAAAAAATGACAACTTACTTCCCTGGCTGTAGCAGCCAGTCAGGCCTCTTGCTTCATTGAAGTGGACCTGATTGAACATTCCCTTATCCTCATTGCACTGTTATCTATAACAAGTTATCTAAACATCAAAGGTTCCCCTTCCATACACCAGTTAAAGAATCAATGCACCTGCACTACCACAGGCTCCCAGAAAGTGTGTATGCTAAAGTGGATTCAAGTATCTGAGATTTGATAAAGTGTATTTTCGATAATATATATATATATATATATATATATATATATATATATATATGTATGCATTGTTATGTTTTTGTAGCAGTCATACTTAATGAGATACAACATAACATATTTTGTCTCCTGACTTTTCTCAAATGTACATTATATTTGTTTCATTTAAGTAATAGCCATTTACTTGATTTTGTTTTCTAAGATTTCTGAACTAGCAGCAGAAATGTCCATCTACCATTATTTTGGGAAAAAAATATCAGAATGCATTTCAGGTTTCATATCAGGATATATTTTGAAACAATGTGCCACTCTGATTTCTGCTACATTCAATAGGCATCCAGTTATTTAGCTTTATTAGACCTCCTCCACAAACGTGTATGCACACAAACATACATGCACGCACACACACACATGCACACATGCACGTGCACACACACACACACACACACGTAGATATAAGAATTAAAACATATTTTATATGAAAACCTAAGTATAGTACATTAGGGTAGGTCAGTCACTTTTCTTGGGCAGGTTAATATTTCCCATCTTTAGGTGTTAACTTCTTTTTACAAATTAGTCATTGTAACATGTTGCATGAAATGAAAGTTTATAGCCACTCTTGAGGCATTTGTGTGAAGCTTTTCCTCATCTGTATCCATGTCTGTGAGTTTTATCTATCTAGCTATCTATCTCATGTATTTATCTATCTGTGTGTGTGTGTGTGTGTGTGTGTGTGTGTGTGTGTGTGTGTGTGTGTGTGTGTGTATGATAAAAAATGCAGTGTGTCAATAAGCTGTTTGCAGACCGCATAGATATACAAAACAGCAAATCAATGTGATGGTGCAAGATCACTTTTACAATGGGAAGTGGTTATACCTTTTTCCCATATTGTGTGATCACATTTTTAATATATAGTTAACAGAGGTATTGGAATGGCATTGGGGGGGTCTCAACCCTAAAAATATAAACTTTTGATATCCATGTTACAGAGATATATACCAGAACATGCACTCTTCGCTGTTGATCTTTTGAGACAAATTATTTTCTGTCTGTATTTTGTAAGTAGATCGACTTACTTAAACCCATACATATTTTCATATGTGGCTACAGTTCATTTGATCGAATTGTCTTTTTATGTAATCACAAATCAAAAAACATTTCATCTAAATGCATTTGGTTGAATTACAAACCATAGAAAACTATATACGTCTGCTTTATTGTCTTAGGATGGTGGAAATTACAAGACAAGTTACACATCTGTGCCTCGTCAATGCCCACATTTATGTTGTACTCCCATCTTGAGAAGTTTGAGTTTGTGTTTCCAGCAGGGATTCACTGTTTGTGGTGTTTTCCCTTTTGTCTGCAGTTGTGTGACCATGTTGTTAGTATATTTAAGTAAGGGGGTGTGAGGAGCAAGGCCAAAGTTGATATATAATTAAAACTATTATATGGCTTAATGGGAAAATGTTAACCTTTACCTTGCTTGTACCCCATTTTTTCACCTTATGTTCATAAGTTCATACTTACTGGACAAAAACGCCCAGTGATTTTAGATTGCTTAATCGTTTCATTGTCAGTCTACCAACATGGGTCACAATTAATAAATAATAAAAAAATAGAGAGAGTCTTACAGGCATCCCCTTTGCTTAATATGAGCATTCAAAACTCAACTTTGTTAACACCCCCACAAAAAAAGAAAAAAAAAAACATTCTCTTAAGTGGTGGAGAAGTTAGACTTCACCTACCTCCCTAACCCCCTCCCCCATACATATAATTGCAAACTTTGACATAAAACAATGGGAAGCTAAATACATTCAGTGGTGGCTGGTAACTTCAAATCAAAGAGGGGCTGCAGGAGACAACTAAATAGGTGTGACCAATGGGAAGGGGAGTGTCCAACTAGAAAGGGGAGGAGTTATGCTCAAAACCACAGAAACTGAAACTGTAATTAAATATGCTGCCCTGGGTGCCAAACCATCATTATGAGAGTCCAATCAACACAAAATTAAGTGTAGAAGAAAAAAATATTTCAATGCATTGGCTGCATGACAGCTTACTTAATATCTAGATGAAAAAAAAGGTTGTGAGGCATGAAAAAATAAATTACTTTTTAAATACATTACTAGAATGCCAGTCAAAATCAAGTATAAGAAAAACAAGCAGCACTCAACTCAAACCACTTCTCCCTGCACTGCAGTTCTAATTATAATTTATATTCAGCTTTATAAAAGTACCAAGTAACATGCTGAAAGTAGCAATCTCTGTGATATCCCCACTTGTAAAAATGTTTCTTATCCAAAAAAGACCTGCTGCCTGACAACAACTATCTACTTGTTTCATGGGGAAAACATGATCGAAATAAAAAAATGAACAGCAAACAAGAAACAAACTTAAGGTAAATTGCTTAAAGGATTACTGCACAGGTTATGCACCACACATGATAGATTGGCATTCTGTTTAGTTTATGGGTAAAGCTTGCAAATATGACTGCAAGTCTCCAACAAAGGTAATAAGCTTCTTAAAATACTGTAATCCTGCCCTTTATTACAAATACTGTCATATGCATTTCCATACCCAAGGCTTATACGTTATCTAGTTATGTAAGTATTCTCTGCATGGCAACAACAAAAAGGATTTCAATGTTGGTAATTCTTTAACAGTATGCTTACTAAAGCTTGCTTGCATCTTACAATCTCAGACAAGCTTACCTGATGGTCATGAAAGCATTGCTACTTAAACACAGAGCAACGGGCACTTTCTGAATAATAAGAAGCATAAATCAACAGTATAAAAATATGACAGAAAACCAGAACATTCTGCAAAATCAAGCAAGGACAGATGAAAAGCCACTGTAGTACTTGTGTCTACCTTGGATGGGGGGAATACTCTGCACACTTAGACTGCATAAGTGCTCCTTGCCTTGTTTGGACACATCCAGAGTCAGTAAATGGGGGAGTGGGGTGCATCAAATATTTCACATTTTGAAATGTCTCCGGCTGACTGTGATAGCAGAACACATTTGTCATACCTCTCAACCTCAGAGCAAGAAATCTGGATAAAGCCATACATAGAAGTGGGACAAAGGCCCAAAAATAAGGGCACTATTTAAATAGAGCTCTTAAAACTTTCTAATAGAATAGGAGGTCTTGCATTAGTATGAATTTTTTGAAGGGTATGGAATCTGAAACTCAAATGTCTGTCATTATTTTCTAACTTCAATCTTTAATGATTTGCCACTAATTTGCCAAAAAGCCACAATTTTATGAAAAATGGACCAAAAATGTGATGCAAAAAATATAAAATAGACACATAATACAGCTGGGAATCTATCAGAGAAGGGACATTTTTTTAATATTAGTACTGTTAACTTGAGCAGCTGACAAAATAAACAAATCTACAAGCATTTCTGAAATAAAAGTAATCTATAACTCTGATTATTACAGTTATTTATTAATTGTAAACCCTCCACGTTTTCTTCCAAAATTGCCATTTTGCAGAGGGATTATTAGAGGGAGAGAAATATTTTGAGCCAAAATTGGGGATAGTTGAGAAGTTTGGATATGCCTAATTCTATAAAGCAATTTATTTGCATATACCTCTCAACCTGTTAATGCAGGTAATCTGGACAAGTCCAAATATATTGGGGTAACATACAAACAGTGCTAAAAATTGCTCTTGTATAAACTTAGTTGATAGAATAACAGGTCTTGCTTTAGCATGCATTTTTCTGAAAGTTATGAAGTCTGAAACTCAATGTCTGTCATTATTTAGTGACTTAATTCCTAAATGATTTGCCAGAAAACCACAAATTTTATGATGAATAAACCAAAAATAAGAAGCAAACATCTATTCATTCTGTGAAAATCTAGACAGTTGAGAGGTATATTTCAGCTGAGGATGTCTTTGAGTTTGCCGTCCTTCCCCCTGGCAAAATCATGGTCTAATGGAGCCTCCCCCTGCAGCCATTCCAATGCCCCATTACTTGGCTATTTTGCCCCATTTATCATAAATAGTGTAATATGCATACTGCTTTACTTCTATGATGATTTGGATTTAATTTGAAAGTTTTATTTTGCATTTTACAGCACAAACACTAAGACATCTGCTAAACAAAGCAATGCAGTCTCACAATGAAAATAGACTTAGCATTAAAACTTCTCTGCCCTTGAAACTCACATTCATTGAAACAGCATTGAAGTCCACATTCAAAGGAAATACATTTGGCTAGTATAAAGATTAACTTTGGGCTGTTTTCAAATGATAGGCCCCTTGCACACAAAACATACATGTGTTGTGTGATACGCCTTCCTGATTGTATTAAATTATATTCCTTGTATAATACAGTACAATTGTTAGAGGGTGTTTTAAATTTATTGTTTTGAACATTTTTCCAGTAAAGAATGAAACAAAATGCATGCACCAATAATGACAAAACTGCCCAACTGAGAACATCTCCATCCTAAAAGTCTACTCAAACTTCTACAATCCACCAGTATCAGTAAATATGCACAATCTCCGCAGAAGTAAAAGTCAGCTAAATAATTCGACATTAAAGAGATCTGTAACTAATGTAGAGGTTGCTGCCAGCAAACAACTATATATTTCATTGTTTCATCTACAAATAAAGTGCCTGTTGCCCTTAAGGAATAAATTGCCTATGTTACATTAAAAAAATGATAATTTTATTTTATTTTATTTTACATTTGTTAACCGGGCTAGTCCAACTGGATACATGTCCATTTTCAGTGGAGACCCGAGGAGAAAAGCTCCAGTTTACACAATATTTAATATCACAAGTAAAATAGAAACAACATTAAGTGAGTGTATAACAAAACAGAACATTTAAAAAAAAAAAAAAAAAAACAAAACAAAAGCATAAATTAAAAACAAAAGATTAGTACATTATATATAAGAGATTTCACTATCTTCCAAACAAGTAAGTCGTTATAATAGAGAGAAGATATTTATATAGAGGCTAGTAAGGAGATGTGCAGGATAGAACAGTATTATAAGAATAGGCTTGGTAGGCAGATGGGTTAGGTAGGGCAGTTTAGAGTAGAAAGGTCAGTGAGTGAAGAAGTTCAAAGAGTCAAGATAAGAAGAGATATATAGAAGGAGACAGGGTAGTACAGAGGAAAAAAAAAGCAATAGAAAAGCAATTAGTCAGGGTTATTACAAGAACATAACCAGTGGTTGGAGAGGAAATGTTTAAGGTTAGTTTTGAATAGTGGGAGAGATGTAAGAGCAGTTAGGTCAATTGGTAGGAGGTTCCATATTTTCCCAACAAAGTTAGTAAATAGAGAGTCTCCTGCTGAGTTTTTAGAAAAAGAAGTTTGCATCATCATTTTGTTTGTTGAGCGTAGCTTTTTCAGGTTGCAGTATGGTGCTATGAGGGTAGAGAGAATAGGGGTGTTGTTTGGTTGATAAAGGACCTTATGGGCTATAATAAGTTGGTTGAATTGTAGAAGGTGAGGTAACTCAAGCCAGCCTAGTTGTTTTAGGTTTAGACAGTGATGAGTTCTATATGGTGTGTTGGTGGCAAATCTGGCAATGTTATTATATGATCTAGCCAGTCTGTTAAGATTGTTTTGGGACAAGTTAGTATAGATGGGGGAGGCATATAATAGGGTGGAGATTAAGTGAGTTCTTGCTATTGTAGTTCTGGCTAAAGGTGTTAGGAATTGTTTAATTCTATACAAGGATCCAAGTTTTTTGTTGGTAGATTTTATTGTGGTGTTTATGTGAGTGTTAAATTTAAGTTGATTATCTATTGTGATTCCTAAGAGTTTGGTAGTAGTGTCGGGAGAAATAATGGTACCATTGTTAGATTCCAGAGTAAAGTGCAAAGGGGGAGATGAGTGTGAGGGTGTGAACAGCAATAATTTGGTTTTTTTTGGGTTGAGGAGAAGACAATGGTTAGAGAACCATTTTTCTATTGTAGAGAAAGATTTTTGTGTGAAAGACTGCAGTTCAGTTTGGGATGATGCAGAACAAATAATTGTGGAGTCGCGGCATATTGAATGCAGGTAGAGAAAGGGATAGAGGTGAAGGTCATTGATAAAATGGAGAATAGAAGTGGACCTAAGATAGAGCCTTGTAGGACACCTAAGGAAGTAGGAAGGAGTTCAGAAAGATGATTCTGCCAGAGAACTGCTTGTTTACGATTATCCAGGTAGGATGTGAACCAGCTCAGGAAGATTTATCAAGAGAGAGGGACTTCAGAAGGTGGAGAAGAAGTTTATGGTTGACCATATCAAAGGCTTTAGAAAGATCTACAAAGAGTGCAGATGACAGGAGTTATTGTTTCTATTTGTGTTGATACAGTTGGTAAAAGAAAGCAGGGCTGTGGTTGTACTGTGGTAAGGACGAAACCATGTTGACAGTATGCTAGGAGATTGTGGTGGAGTAGGTGGGTAATTAACTGTTTATGGATGCATTTCTCCATTATTTTAGCAAGTGGAGATAAAAGAGCTATGGGACGGTAGTTTGAGTATTCAGTAGAATCATCACCTTTGTGAAGGGGAATAATATGTGAGATTTTCCAGATTGATGGAATAGTGCATTCTTTGATTGTTCTGTTAATCAATATAGAGATTGGGTAAGCAATGGCTGAGGCTCCTAGTTGTAGGTATTCCCCGGGTAATTTGTCAGCTGAGGGGGTGGAAGGTTTGAGTTTTTGAAGTAAGGAGAGGATGAAGGCGGTAGATATTGGTTCTAGGTGGAAAGGAGGGGGGGGTGGGGCTTGTAGTGGTCAAATTGGTAGTGTCAGGATGTTGTTGATTAGCTAAGTTTTGCACTGCTGTAGTAAAGAAGGTATTGAAGGCATTTGCTATTTTTGTAGGGTCATTAGAGTTGGTGCTAAGAGGAGCTGGTGTGTCTACTTTACCAGGGGATATAAGCCTATTAATAGAGGTCCAGAACTTCTGTGGTTGTTGAAGGGAAGATTGTTGGAGTTGGATATAGAAGTTTTTCTTGTCCTGTAGGATTGCTTTTTTAGTTAGATTTCTTTGTTCCCTGAAATTTTGCTGATCAGTAATGAGTTTTGTGGTACGCCATTTGGTCCAAGATTTATTCCTGGAAAGGATTAGCTTTTTAGTCTGATTTGTGAGCCATGCTGCTGGTTTGTTTTTCACTCTTATGGTACGAATTGGGGCATGATGATCTAGGATTTTTAAGAAGGTGTTATTGAAGTAAGATACTGCTTCATTTATTGGAAGGGACTTAAGGGGTTCCCATTTACAATGTTTAAGTTCAGTTAGGAACAGTTCCTGGTCAAAGTGTTTTTTACTGCATAGTTCTAACAGGGGGAGAAATGTTAACGTTTGTTTTGTGTCTGATTATATATATTAGAGAGTGATCGCTAAGGTCATCAGGTAGGGTTCCTGTTTTGTAGTTTTGCTCTGGACCATTTATTAATATCCAATCAAGAATGCTTTCTTTGTTATTGGATTTGTTTATTCTAGTTGTGGAATTGATAAGTTGTGTGAATCCATTTAAGTTGATCAGAGAGGATGGATTGGTACTGTTACATAAATTCCAGTCAGTATTAACGTCTCCTAGTAGTATAGTTTCTTGTGGATAATTTAGGGATAGCCAACTTAATAGGTTTTCTAGTTTATCGTGATTGTTACCTGGAGGGAAATAAGTACAGATGATATTAAGTGATTTTTGGTTGTTTAGTTGTAGTTTTGAGATAATTATTTCAGCATTGCCATCAGAATGAAGTTTGTGGTTTATTTTGTTGATTTGTAATCCTGCTTTATAAAGAATTGCAACCCCACCACCTTTTTTCTTTATGCGATCTTGTCGAATAATATTGTAACCTGGGGGAATAATTTCAGTATCTGGTATTGTTGGTTTAAGCCATGTTTCAGTTAAACAAAGGATGTCAAAGTGGTAAGCATCTAGGAGAGCATGAACTTGAGTAATTTTGTTGCAGATACTACGTATATTAAGATGGGCAATTAAGAGTGTTTTAGAGGATTGGGCTGATAGAAGGGGGATAGAAAGAGAATCATTACTGTTAGAGAAGGATGAGTGGGATTCTGGGCCCGGGTTAGGATGAATATCTCCATCTAAAAGGGAGTGGAGGACAGTAAGGTTATGATATTGGATAAGTTTGGAATTATAGTTAATTAACTTTCGATTGTTAAGAAATGAGTGTTTTATATGAAAGAGTCGATGATATTTAGCATGGATGTAGCTATGGTTATATGTGGAATTGTTAAAGCTTGTGCCTAAAGCAGGGAGTGATGTAGTAGTGTATTTGGATGATCTGAAAAGTGTTTTGAGAAGGGGTTGTTCATAGGAGGTAAGGAAATAGGAAGTGGTAAGTGAAGTGAACAGCGAGATTAATAGTAGACAAAGGCATGGGTTAGGCATGTTGAAAGAAGAGGGAAGTAAGTTTAGTAAGCTAGATAAGGTGAACGATTAGCTTTAGTGAGAAAGGCAAGAGATGAATAGGGAAAGTCTGTATCTAGGAGGTGAGAAGATGTAAGTGAGGGGAGAGGTTGGTAATAGGAGAGTAATAAGTGGAAGTAGGCAGAGGAGGAGCAAATGGGTGGCCTATATGAGCCAGGTAAGAGATGAAAGGGGGAGATGTTAATGTAGTGGGTGTGGAGGAATTAGTGTAGGGTGTGGTTAGAGGTAAGGGATAGGTAGGTTGAAAAGGAAATGAGATATTGAGGGGGAGTGGTTAAGAGAGTATAAAGGTAGACACCCTGGGGGCGGGTGGGATTTGGGGGCAGGGTAGGGGAGCTAGTAATATTGCAATAGGAAATGGATGGCAAACTGATAACAGGTTCATAGTTATTTGGTATCTTCACCGAAAAGGACATTCTTAGTATGGCAGCATCCAGCCCCTGTGGGAGTAAACCCACAGCCTTCTGCATGAAAAGCAAGGACACTACCTATTGTGCTATTAACAATGCAAGCAGACTTAGCATAAGCAGCACTAAACTTATCTTCCCCTGCAGCTCTCAGCTACTTGTAAAATCTATTCAACACTCAACTGTATCTCTCAACTTTGCAGCAAAAGAAATCTAGAAAAAGCAAAAATTTATTGGTGGGGGACAAAAGCCCAAAAACCAGGGGTAGATTTTTAACATTGCTTGTATAATCTTGGAAAGTTGTTAGAATAAAA
The DNA here is from genome assembly GCF_019279795.1 of Protopterus annectens. Classification (NCBI taxonomy): domain Eukaryota; kingdom Metazoa; phylum Chordata; order Ceratodontiformes; family Protopteridae; genus Protopterus; species Protopterus annectens. The sequence goes on along the minus strand of NC_056733.1, from coordinate 1,880,381,316 downwards.
TGCTGTGTGACCACCATACATTTCATTGCTAAGTCTTGAACCCCGGATCATGTGCAAAACAGTCAGAGCAACATACCACTATGCCAAACCAGCTGTTTTGTGCAAGAGAGGAAGACTGAAACTTAAATGGCTACCATTTAGTGAATTCAGTTCTCACCATAGCTGTCATCCTGTTAGCACAAAACACCTAGACAAAGCAACTAATGAGGGAATACAGCCCTCAAACATATTCAGTGAATTCAGTTATCACCATAGCTCTCAACCTTAGCACAAAAAACCTGGAAGAAGCCAATAATGGGGGAATACAGTCCCAAAAGTAGGGACAAATTTAAATATTCATCTTATAAACTTAGAAACCTGCTAGAATAAAATGTTTTGTGTTACTATGTACTTTCTAAAGAATATGAAGTCTGAAATTCAAATGCTTGTCAATTTTATTTTTTAACATTTATTAACTAGGAAAGTCTGACTTGGAACAAAAAACAATTTACAGCAGAGGCCCAGGGAGAAATACTGCAGACACATCTTTGCAACATGGGAGGACACCAGAACAAACCCACACAAACACAGGGAGTACATGCAGACTCCACACAGAAGACACCCCAGACAGGAATCAAACCAGAGAACCTCTAGTAGTGAGGCAACAATGCTACCACTGCACCATCAACTATCTAAGGAATCAAAAATTCAGAAACCACAGATTTTATGAGTAACAGAACAGAACAGAACAAAATATGAGGCAAAAATCTGCAAAAGGTTCATAAATGGTAGTGGGTAGGGAATTCAGGCTCTTTTTACCTGTGGGGCATGTTACAGACACACACACACACACACACACACACACACACACACACACACACACACACACACACACACAATAAAATCCTGTTCCACAACTCCGTACCTGCAATAATGATGATAAAATCTACCCACACTGCTGCAATAATGATGATAAAATCCACACACACTGCTGCAATAATGGTGATAAAATCCTGTTCCACAACTCCGTACCTGCAATAATGATGATAAAATCTACACACACTGCTGCAATAATGATGATAAAATCCACACACACTGCTGCAATAATGATAAAATCCTGTTCCACAACTCCGTACCTGCAATAATGATGATAAAATCCACACACACTGCTGCAATAATGATGATAAAATCCACACACACTGCTGCAATAATGATGATAAAATCCACACACACTGCTGCAATAATGGTGATAAAATCCTGTTCCACAACTCCGTACCTGCAATAATGAAGATAAAATCTACCCACACTGCTGCAATAATGATGATAACATCCACACACACTGCTGCAATAATGATGATAAAATCCACACACACTGCTGCAATAATGATGGTAAAATCCTGTTCCACAACTCTGTACCTGCAATAATGATGATAAAATCCACACACACTGCTGCAATAATGATGATAAAATCCTGTTCCACAACTCTCCGTACCTGCAATAATGAAGATAAAATCTACCCACACTGCTGCAATAATGATGATAAAATCCACACACACTGCTGCAATAATGGTGATAAAATCCTGTTCCACAACTCCGTACCTGCAATAATGATGATAAAATCTACACACACTGCTGCAATAATGATGATAAAATCCACACACACTGCTGCAATAATGATAAAATCCTGTTCCACAACTCCGTACCTGCAATAATGAAGATAAAATCTACCCACACTGCTGCAATAATGATGATAAAATCCACACACACTGCTGCAATAATGGTGATAAAATCCTGTTCCACAACTCCGTACCTGCAATAATGATGATAAAATCCACACACTGCTGCAATAATGATGATAAAATCCACACACACTGCTGCAATAATGGTGATAAAATCCTGTTCCACAACTCCGTACCTGCAATAATGATGATAAAATCTACCCACACTGCTGCAATAATGATGATAAAATCCACACACACTGCTGCAATAATGATGATAAAATCCTGTTCCACAACTCCGTACCTGCAATAATGATGATAAAATCCACACACACTGCTGCAATAATGATGATAAAATCCACACACACTGCTGCAATAATGATGATAAAATCCACACACACTGCTGCAATAATGATGATAAAATCCTGTTCCACAACTCCGTACCTGCAATAATGATGATAAAATCCACACACACTGCTGCAATAATGATGATAAAATCCTGTTCCACAACTCTCTGTACCTGCAATAATGAAGATAAAATCTACCCACACTGCTGCAATAATGATAAAATCCTGTTCCACAACTCCGTACCTGCAATAATAAAGATAAAATCTACCCACAATGCTGCAATAATGATGATAAAATCCACACACACTGCTGCAATAATGATGATAAAATCCACACACACTGCTGCAATAATGATGATAAAATCCTGTTCCACAACTCCGTACCTGCAATAATGATAATAAAATCCACACACACTGCTGCAATAATAATGATAAAATCCTGTTCCACAACTCTCCGTACCTGCAATAATGAAGATAAAATCTACCCACACTGCTGCAATAATGATAAAATCCTGTTCCACAACTCTGTACATGCAATAATAAAGATAAAATCTACCCACAATGCTGCAATAATGATGATAAAATCCACACACACTGCTGCAATAATGATGATAAAATCCCCACACACTGCTGCAATAATGATGATAACATCCACACACACTGCTGCAATAATGATGATAAAATCCTGTTCCACAACTCTCTGTACCTTCAATAATGATGATAAAATCCAAAATCCTGTTCCACAGCTTCATACTGAGTGTCTCGGTCATCTGCATTCACGCCGGAATACACACTTCCGGTTTCCCGGTTCCTGTTTATGAACGTTCCAAGACTGCTGACCTTGCAGTCCAATCCCCTTCCAGTCTATGTGGTTAGCACCACATAAACTTCTGGGGCATCAGCAGTCTGCTGCCTTCTTCCTGAACCCGGACTGGTAAGGCAGCAGTCCAGATTCACTTTCTATGCGCAGGTTAGGAGGATTAATAGGATGGTACCATTGTGGTTCACAGCTGGGGGGGGCTGCAGTCCTGCAGTCTGATATCACGAGCTGCCACTGAATACATTAGTGGCTCTGAGAGTAGTAGTAATAATATCAATAACAGAATGAGGCAATGTGAACAACAACAGAATGAGGCAATGTGAGCAATAACAGAATGAGGCAATCTGAGCAATAACAGAATGAGGCAATGTGAGCAATAATAGAATGAGGCAATGTGAGCAATAACAGAATCAGGCACTGTGAGCAATAACAGATTGAGGCAATTTGAGCAATAACAGAATGAGGCAATCTGAGCAATAATAGAACAAGGCAATGTCAGCAATAACCTAAATTCCACAAACTGCCAGCTAACCCCCCCCCAAGCCCATCCTCACTGACTGAACGCTCGAATCACACAACAAAATTTTAAAACTTTCTGGAATAGGGGCTGGAAGCATTTATGCTGATTTGATTAGAACTCAAAGGACTCTTAAAATGCAACAGGGTGAACAGTGATATGCCCCTTTGCAACTGATATCCCAACTTAAAATTAGCTTAACTGCATTGCATACCAAAGGAGCCAATATCCAGTTAAACTAAAAGACTTGGAACTAAAATAGTAATGTGACATCTACAGCTGCCTATCTTGAAATAAGAACACTCAAGGCCTGGCATTGCAACACCCGGAAGGAAACCCCGTTCCAAGAGCAGCAGTCAAGTTGGACATTACCTGCCCCCCAACACATACATTAACTGGATCCTTTATTTTAAGTGATTTGGAATTAATGGCACCACCAACTCATTAACTCCCAACAAAATTGGAAAACTCCATCTGTACAAATATCTATCTTTAACCATCAGTATCCACTTAAATACCTATATATCTTTTCAAATGAATTTTAAAACAAGTACAGCGAAGGCAAAATATTACAGCAGGGCAATAGGAGCAGTGACCTTTGGAAGGAAAAGGGCAATGTAATACCATTGTACCAGCTCAAGTTCCTTAGATCCACAGCCTACCCCCCGTAGTTATCTTTAGGGACCCAATGCATAAACTATACCGGTGAGATTTGAAACATCGTATATCCATTTGAGTGCTTAGCATCAGTTGTTTGACCTACCATTGATGAAGGAGGAGGTTAGAAAGGATTGGGAAGAGAGACTGGATAAGCAGTTCACAAAGAAACAATGGGGGGATATATGTATGTCTTCCAAATATGCAACAAAATCTAGAAGATCTGAAGGATTCTAAGGTTTCTAAGATTCCTAGAAACCATCATACGCAACATACTGACTGAACCCCCAGCCCAAATTGATGATGTTTGTGAATGTTACCTATTGCAACACATTCATTACCAGTGACTATCACCATATCCCCAATTAATGACACTATGGCCCATGTAAGGATTTTAAAATTTAAACAACACCACTCGAATAAGGAATAGTAACCCAACCACAACCACATGGTGACCTAATTCCTATTACTGGCAACATTTATGGCTCTTCTTAATATTTTTAAACACCCCCACTTGGAAAAAGATTGTTAACCCTAACCACAACTGCATTGAAAATCACATGACAAGCTAATTCATATTATTCCCTGCACTCAAGTTAAAGTATTGTCCACCACCAACTTAAATCACTAAGTGGGAACTAGCTGGCAAATTACATATAACAAATAATAATAAAGGGCATAAGCCAACCATTATTTGCAAGCACCATAAATTTCTCACTTGCTAGATTTAAAATAAAGCACCCTCACTCGATCAAAGACAGATATCTATAAATATATAAACAGATGGCGAGGTAACATAACAAATGCCTTGCAAATCCTTTAATCTAAAAAATCCACGCTCACTAGACCTTTTAAAATAAAAAAAGGTTGTTAATAAATTTAACAAAAACTGATTTTTTTACACTCTTTGTAGAAGTTAAATGGGAGTCCCAAAAGTAAATAATATGGAAGAGGCATAAATGATGAAGCTAGAATAAAGTAAAAGTGCTGGTTTAATTTCTCTACTTTTGGGTAAAACCTGTTCTGATTTTGACATGACACTAATGGCGATACAAATGTTTATCGAAAATGGATTAATTCATAAATCCTCTCAACATGTGAATCTTTTAAATGAATTAAGAAAATGAAAAAAAAATAATGATTTCAAGTAGATCGTAACACTGCCACTGCTCCTATAATAAATAAACAGTACCATTTGTCACTCGACCCAAAAAGGATGGGGAAAACTGTAAGGGTTCCGACTAGTGGGAATGACACATCACCACTGGCATGCACCCAGAATGAACCCCACCACACAAACAAGCCCACATGTTTGTGTATTAAATAAGGTCATTTTGTCACTGCTATTTACCTTGTCTGCCTGTCTTGAAAAATGAAGACTCTGCTTCAACCAACCGGACGGCTAATGGTGATTATTTCTTCAGAATTTTTTCACTTTTTTTTTTAATTTTTAAACACCCTTATTTAATTATCACTTGTGATGTAAAGAAATTTACATTTACTATATAAAGCAATCAAATTATATTAACAAGTTCACATTTACAAACATACAAACATTATGCTTCACATATATGGCTATATATCATGTAACCGAAGCAACATTACATAAATTATTCTGTTCCTGCCATTTTTTTTTTGTTAAGCAAGAAACATCTTTATTAAATAATCACTTACAATATATATAATCATACATTTATATAAATGAAAACAATCCACACTGACACAATCCTAGTTGCAAGCATTTTATATCACAAACCATACTGACACACTCCAAGTTGCAAACGTTATACATCAGTTATAATATACCCAATCATTTTCAGTCAAACCTTACATAGCTCATTTAAATCCTGCCTTCTGTTAAACCTCATTCCTCCCCTGTATGTATTGTTCCCACAATTTCCATTTTTCCTAGGTAGTTTGTTCCTACCTTTTTCTAAAGATCTCATTTCCAATTGTTTTATCTCTGTTATGATATTCACTACTTTTAATATAGCTGGTTTAGATTTTGTTTTCCATTTTCTAGTAATTGCTTTTTTTGGCAGTCACCATAATTAGACACAGCAAGGCTATACCGTGTGTAGGCAATTCTGATTCTGCATCATAGCTCAGAAAAATCATCCCCCATGTCACACCAATCTGCTCACGCAGCATCTCTGACACTGCATCCCACACGGAATCCTTAAAGTCCGCCAACTCACCACACTCCCAGAAAATATTTTCTCAAGTACCTTTTTCTTCCCCATCACACCTCCAACATTTACTGTTTACCTGAGGAAAAACTCTCTGGAGTCTACTTCAGGTATAAAAATATCTATATAAACATTTCCAAGCAAAAATCCTAAATCTTCTAGATTTTGTTGCATATTTGGAAGACATACATATATCCTCCCATTGTTTCTTTGTGAATTGCTTATCCAGTCTCTCTTCCCAATCCTTTCTAACCTCCTCTGATTGATTCTTATAGTTATAGTGCCATATTTTATATGATCTAATTATTCCTTTTTTAATGGCAGCTTTTCTTCTAGGTTCTACTTAAAATTGTACCAGTGCTGGTCTTACATTTAGGATCCCTCTATTTCTTTCTCTTTGCCTATACTCTGATATCAATCCTTGTTAGGGAAAGCGATCTCTAACCAGAAGTCCAAATAAATTCTAAGCATCTTCCCATTCTGTCATCTTTCCGTCTCTAGTTATTTGCTCCCAATGCTTTTGTTCCTTTGTCAGTTTTCTCCATTAAATTACAGCCTCTCTTGCCTGTTGTCTATATGCCTATTTGCAGTCATCCCTACCAGAAGAATCTTCTTTCTCCATTCCCGTATTGGCTGAGTTCTCAGGATACTTTCTGATACTTTCTGATACTTTATT
>NC_056733.1:1880369413-1880371913 GCF_019279795.1 Protopterus annectens | reverse complement strand
CTAACAACAAGATTAGTCTGTGCAAGATAGATTATGCCAGCATGTACTGCATTAGGAAGGGACTGATTACAGGGCTCTCGCTATGTCCTTTGAACCTTCTAAATAACAAGTATGACCACATACAAATTATAGAAAATTAGATTGACATCTTCCTGTGCCCCTGGAACTGATTCTTACTTAGTAACTTGCTTTTTAAGATTCAGAAGCACTCTTGGAAATATTGAGTCACTTCTTTATTTTTCTACTATAAGTAAACCAAAAATGTATGTGCAAAGTCATTGTGGCCTGGCTTATCTCTAAGTATTTAAGCAAGTACTAATGGGATGGAAGAAAGGTTAATGCTAAAACTTTATTACATCAAAAGCAGATGGACAATGTTAATAAGTTTTATTAGCTGCTTCTCATGACTTCTTAATTTTGAAGTGTCTCTCTTGACTGTAGCATAAATTCATTACATCGTATTACACTTAATTGTGGTATGTGTGATGTAAAAAGCAGTAATTAACTTGAATTTAAGGCGCACGGCTTCATTCTTCCCATGACATCAATAGCAGCGTTCACATTGTTCTTGGATGAACTCTACCATCAGGCATGTAAATGAGTTGTCAATGAAACACAGGGCTTCTTGTTTGCCATTACATGCATTCAGACAGTGACACCATGCTGTTAGCAGTGAGAAAATCAGCAATGAGATGACGGTGGCAGCTACTATGACAGACACAGGTGGCTAATTCATTCACTTTCTGTTAGTGATTTCATAAGTAAGTGGAGCAGGCCACAAGCACTTTTACAGACCTTCTCACTTATTGTTTTAGTTTGTTGTTTGGGATATTTTTGCAGTGACCCTAATGATAATGGACATCAGCTGGTTATAACAGCCCTGTGTTTCTTATGCTTAGTCAAACACTCTGTTTGTGCTGTGCTGACGAGGTCATAACAAGGCCGAAATATGCATATCCACAGCTAGTGGGGTTTGGCTTTATTGGCCTGAATTGTCCATTAAAACGATGAAGCAAGTTATGGGCATTCAGAATTGCCAATTAGCTGAAACACCTGATGCTCATAAGGGTCATTTGCATATATCCCATGTGCCTCTGATACAAGAGGTTTGAGAGTTCACTCAGTGGAGGTTCTAGCTTTGCTGGAGTTTTCATTTTGGTTTTACTGATTGGTTTTTCAGTGACCTGCTCACTTATTGCTTTAGTTTCTTCTTTGGGATATTTTTGCAGTGACCCTAATGATAATGGATTGCTTCTTATGCTTAGTCAAACACTCTGCTTGTGCTGTGCTGATGAGGTCATAACAAGGCCGAAATATGCATATCCACAGCTAGTGGGGTTTGGCTTTTTTGGCCTGAATTGTCCATTAAAACAATGAAACAAGTCATAGACATTCAGAATCGGCAATTAGCTGAATCACCTGATGTTCTTAAGGGTCATTTGCATATATTTATGTGCTTCTGATACAAGAGGTTTGAGAGGCCACTCAGTGGAGGTTCTAGCTTTGCTGGAGTTTTCATTTTGTTTTTACTGATTGGTTTTTCAGTGAGTTTTTCACTTATTGTTTTAGTTTGTTGTTTGGGATATTTTTGCAGTGACCCTAATGATAATGGACATCTGCTGGGTGTAACAGCCCTTTGTTTCTTATGCTTAGTTTAACGCTCTGCTTGTGCTGTGTTGACGAGGTCATAACAAGGCCAGAATATGCATATCCACATTTAGTGGGGTTTGGCTTTATTGGCCTGAATTGTCCATTAAAACAATGAAACAAGTCATGGGCATTCAGAATCGGCAATTAGCTGAATCACCTGATGTTCTTAAGGGACATTTGCATATATTTATCTGCCTCTGATACAAGAGGTTTGAGAGGCCACTCAGTGGTGGTTCTAGCTTTGCTGGAGTTTTCATTTTGTTTTTACTGATTGGTTTTTCAGTGACTTTCTCACTTATTGTTTTAGTTTGTTGTTTGGGATATTTTTGCAGTGACCCTAATAATAATGGGCATCAGCTGGGTATAACAGCCCTATGTTTCTTATGCTTAGTCAAACACTCTGCTTGTGCTGTGCTGATGAGGTCATAACATGGAGGAAATATGCATATCTACAGCTAGTGGGGTTTGGCTTTATTGGCCTGAATTGTCCATTAAAATGACGAAACAAGTCATGGGCATTCAGAACCACCAATTAGCTGAAATACCTGATGTTCATAAGGGTCATTTGCATATATCCCATGTGCCTCTGATACAAGAGGTTTGAGAGGTCACTCAGTGGATGTTCTAGCTTTGCTGGAGTTTTCATTTTGTTTTTACAGATTGTTTTTTCAGTGCCTTTCTCACTTATTGTTTTAGTTTGTTGTTTGGGATTTTTGCAGTGATCCTAATGATGATGGACATCAGCTGGGTATAACAGCCCTGCGTTTCTTATGCTTAGTCAAATATTTTGGTTTACAAAAACATGGAAGCATTCTTTTTCCTTCTCTTCACTGTGGCATCAGAATAAATT
>NC_056733.1:1880329413-1880364413 GCF_019279795.1 Protopterus annectens | reverse complement strand
CTGTCTGCCAATGCTGAAATGTCTGACACATTCTCTGGACAGAAGAAAATATATTACTGATTGGCATTTGCATATGACTGATAAGCAATATCTTTCCATGCAATAACCCCAATGTACACTGTGAACAACAACAAAAAAAACAAAATGGAGCCCTGAAGTATGTCATCGTGCACTGAGTAGGAACACTGAATTTAAACCCTAAAATCAGTTGCTGAGTGTGTGTCATGAGGTAAAAAGTAAACTACTTGAAAACCATGCCCAATAATCTATAATGAAATTTTAGACACTTGATAAGGCTCTAATGGTCCTTCAATGTTAAAAGCCACTGACAAGTCAAGTAGGACCAAGATGGAATAATGACTTTGATGTCTCAGCATCACAATGTCATCCCCCATTCAAGTGTTGCCTCTTTGCTGTGTTAAATTCTAACCCAGAATTATATAAATCTGTCCAGCCACGTGATGTTAGAAATAAATAAATTATAGTTTATACAACTTTTTGATAACCTTTGCCAAAAACAGAAAGCTTGAAAGGGGTTGATAATTCATTACATTGTTTGCATTCAAGCATGGCTCCTTGAGGATTAGGTTTATAAGGACTTCAGCAAAGGGTGAAAGATTTGGAGAATAACTGAACCTAACAAATTAAGATAAGATCTTTCTAACCTCTGTGGGCCAGAATTCAAGACACAGCAGATTGACAGCATAGTTGAGTGTGACTGAACTCAAACCAGCATGGCTGGTTCAGTGATGTTAGGCAAACTGTCCATCTGAATGAATGATTCCTGGAGAAAGGATCACATTATTTTGGAACTCTTGTCTGAAAGAGTTGTTCTAGTTGCTCACAGTCATGTAAAGTTAAAACTCTCCAAGTAGTCAAATAGCCTGGACTGCACAGCTTGCTAACCACCAGAATGGGTGACTAAATGTTTAGATGCAGTAGAAAGTACTTCAGACAGAAAAATTGACTTCTTCCATGAAATCCTGCTCTGGTAAGAAGCAAAGTGTTCATCCAAAGCAGATCTGTTGTAAAGAAGATGTGCTCTTCCCTATCTTTGTCCGTCTTCCTAATCGAGCCTATACATAATTATTTAAGAGACTTCTCCTTTGACTGAAACACAGATTCAGGTTGATATGTCCTGCCCTATCTTTGTCAATCTCCCTACTTGAACCTATACATAATTATGGAAGAGACTTCTCCTTTGGAAGAAAAACAGTTTCAAGAAGGTGAAGCTCTTGTAAAAGATTATACTATGCACACCTTTAATGCAACATTTACAGCAGTATACTTTAGACAAAATAGATCTTCGGGTCTGTCATTCTTTATGGAGTTATTTCTATGACTACATTTAATCTACTACTTTTCAGGTCATCATTTTTATTTTTTTGTTTCTTTTGTTATCTGAAGCCTATCTGTCTGAGAAACCAGAGATAAATGGGTTTTTATAAATGGACATTCCAGTTAGTAAATTTAATAATGAAACTAATTAAACTAAATATCCATGTGCACAGCTATCTGTCTACCTATAGGAGTGCTGTCATATATGAAGTGTAACCTATCCCTTAGGAAATCTTTGTACTCCTAATTTTGTCTCTGAGTACCTGAACCTGCTCTGTCCTTTGGTAAACAATGTGCCATAACCCCTACCTTACAGTTTATCAGGTATACATTCTGGAGACAGCTATTTTCCATCTTCTTTCAGCCATACCCAATGACCTCATGCAACAGGGGGCGGCCTATTTTTTTATAAAGAGATGTACCTATATTGAAAGGCTGCAGGTCATATGAAAGACCCATTTAGAAAAGCTATTCTTTGCTTCTGGTGCTGTGTCATGTATTAGCATTTAACTACTTGTTTCCATCCCATCTAAATTAGGACAACCTTGATCTGCATCCGTTAGTCACATTTCATTAGTGAGGAGCAGGATGAGAATTCCATGCACTTTGGCTCCCATTATATCCCTGTAGGGAGTACTTACTCCCACCATCAAAAAAAAAAAAAAAAGAAAAAAAATATTTATGCAGTGAGGTAGTTCTTGCTCTGCTCAGAAACACAGAATATATCCTTAAAGGGAAAAGAACATTGGTCAAAATATTCCTTTTAAATACATGCATCCTTCCTATAACTGACAGTGGCTTAGTCACTCAGCATTCCATATCTGGAACTACTCTTATTTGGTAACTCGAACGGATTCTTACTTATAAATTTCACCCATTATATGTGTGAAAATTACACAAATACCTAAATCTAGGAGGCATATGTGTACATCATGTATAGCTTATTCACATTAAGGTGAATGTGCTACATAAGGAAAATTGTACAGGCTTGGTATTCTTTGACTTATAAATCGAAATCATACAATTTCTAGATTATCTTTAATAGCTGCACCACTGATCATGGTGAAAAATTGACTGCAAAAAATAAGTCATCGTAACTTGTCATGGATGCCACTGCATTCATTCTCTGATTCATCTGAATGTGCATTTCTTAATTGCTCAAGTCTGATACTAAAATAAACTGGGGAAAGTGGGCAAAGCTCACTATCCTTTGCCAGAAATCCATTCTGCTGTAGTTTATCTCTGAGTTTAGAATGAATAGTCACTAGTTGAATGGAAAAATAATCAAGAAATCCTATGGTCTCTGCCACCACAAAAGAAGAAGAATGCTAACTCACTCTGTCAAAACCATCTTCTGCATTTACCATGATGAGTGCCCAAAGACCGTGTGGTCTGTGTGCTTAGACCACAGTATGCTGTCAAAGCTGATGGGATTAGCTTAACAGCATCTCTTTAAATAACAGAAAAGCAGTCTATATACTGCTGGCCAGCTGGTACCAAAATCGGTCAAATCAGAGTACAAGGAGTGTGACAAGGGCATTAGTCTCACAGAATATGAAATAATTCATGCAATAGGAGCTTGGTGTGTATCAGACTCAGCCATTGTCATGCATTAATTTATTTTAGTTTTACATTTGTTAACTGAGTTAGTTCGACTGGACCCAGAGAGTCCTTTTTCAGTGGAGACCTGAGGAGAAAAGCTCCAGGAAAGTAATTACAAATGAGAAAACCTAACAATTCAAGTTGTAAGACACTTAACAGTACAAAAAGAGAGAGAAATTTACAATATGAATATATACAAGGCAAAAGTACAGTATTTTGAGAATGCAGTAATAATATGTTTAAGAAATTTGATTAGCATTAAGTTATTTACAAGGAATGTAGCAATGCCTAAAATAAAAAAAAAAAAACTTCAGAGTAACATCTGACATAGTACAACAAAGATGCATTAAATAGCATAAGTACTAACTGCAGAGAGAGTAATATATGTAGACAGTTTAGGTAGATACCAGGCAGCTATGTTAACTGACAGATGAAGAAAAATTCATTAAGTAACTTCCTGACACTTTTAGTAGTGGAGCAAAGGGAAAATGAAAGTTTGTTCCATGAGTGTGCAATTAAATGACTATAAAGTATTTTTCCAATATTTTTGTTTGACTTGGTCACCTGCAGAAGATTTTGTTGTGTGCTTCTGAGGTCACAATTGGGTGTGTAGGGTATAATTATAGATGTAAGGGTAGGGCAGGAGTTGGGGCTATTTAGGATGCTGTGTGCAATTTGTAGTTGTGATATTTGAAGCATGAGGGAGAGCTCAGGCCATCTTAAGTTTTTCCAGGGATATACAATGATGTAATTTGTAATTATTACTGGTTGAGAATCTGTTTATCTTGTTATAGGTGGTTTCTAATTTGGTTAAGAGATTATTTTGGAGATTAGTAAGTATGGGAGCAGCATACAGCAGGGATTGCAGAATAAATGTTTGCACCAGTATAGGTCTAAAATTGTTAGACATATTCATTTATTTATTTTTATTTATTTATTTATTTATTTGACATTTGTTAATTGGGTTAGTCCAGCTGAGCCAGAAGCCCATTTTCAGTGGAGACCCGAGGAGAAAAGCTCTGAGGTAGACTGCAGAATCCTTTATAAACGCATTCTATGAACACCTTCAGGAATGCATGGATCATGCAATCCCAAATAAAACCAAGACCCAATCCTCCAAAGGCAGACGTCCTGTCTGCTGGACCCCAGCCATAAACAAACTATACAATAGAAGGAGGAAGCTACTACATGACAGAGCAAAATCCCAAAAAGGGAAGGCATCTCTGATCAGTATTAGCAAAAAACTACGGGCACTCATAAAATCGTCTAAGGCCAGTTTCAAGAGAAAAATTGCACAGGACACTAAGGATAATCACAAGGCTTTCTTTAGTTATGTTAGGAACCTGGGTGGGAATTCCCAGATATGCTCAGAGTTAGTCCAAAATGACAAAAAATACACCAAACCCACAGACATTGCCAACATCCTAGCTGATAGGTTCAGTGCAACCCCCCCCCCCACCAAAAGGGGAAATATCTATCCTAGCAGAGTGCTGCCCCCCTGACATCTCAGATGCTCAGGTAAGAGCAACCCTCTCCAAAGCAAAAAACACAGCATCAATAGGACCAGATGGTGTCCCTGGCTGCATCCTACATGAACTCCAAGAAGAGCTAAACCCAAACATAAAACTACTGTTCAATCTCAGCCTTACTACAGGATATGTACCCAAAGAGTGGCATACAGCAACAGTGGTCCCTCTCCACAAAGGTGGTGCCTCAACGGATCCTGGAAACTATCGCCCCATAAGCCTGACTAGCTTGGTCTGCAAAGCTATGGAAAGGATCATCATGGACCTCATAAATAAAGATATTGGGGACCTACAGACACTGGATCCTACCCAGTTCGGCTTTGTTAAGGGCAGATCCTGCCTCTTAAACCTGGTTGATTTCTTTGAAACAGTCACCAAGGCCATTGACGAGGGGAGGTGGTCCACACAGCCTATCTGGACCTCGCGCAAAGCCTTCGATACAATACCCCACTCGGGCATTATAGATAAGCTCACCAGCTTAAATATAAACCCCTATGTCACTAGATGGGTTGAAAACTGGCTCAAGGACAGAGCCCACATGGTTAGAATGGCTGGAGCCATGTCAGACTCCAAACCAGTTACAAGTGGCATCCCACAAGGCTCAGTCCTGGGACCTCTCTTGTTCGGTATATATTTCTCGGAGGTACAGGCCAACAATGAAGGACTGTGGCTGACCAAGTTCGCAGATGACTGCAAACTGGGCGCCATAATCGACTCTCCAGCTGACACAAGCATCCTCCAATAGGGCCTCATAGAAACAGACAACTGGTGCCAGAGCCATGGCCTCAAGCTAAACACCAAAAAGTGTATAGTCATCCCCTTTGGCAAAAACAAAGTGCCCACAAATTACCACATAGGTGGTAATCCATTAAGTACAGAAGAAATAATTAGGGACCTGGGGACCCAAGTTGATAGCAATCTCTCATTTGACAACCACATGGCCAAAGTGGTTAGAAAAACATTTTATATAGCCCACCTAATCATGAAGGGATTCACATCTAGATCAGGGAGGTCATCGTGCCTCTTTACTCATCCCTCATCAGGCCCATAATTGAGTACAATGCCCCTTTTGAGATGTACCTTACCAGACACCTGCAGCAACTGGAAAGACCCCAAAAGTACCTCACCAAGAGGATCAAAGGGCTCAAACAGATGCCATATGCTGCCCGGTTAAAGAAACTCCAGCTCTACTCAGTGGCATACCGCCTGCTCAGAGGCGATCTGTGCCTGACGTATAAAGCCATGTCCAACCCAGAATTAGTGGACTTGCTGCACCTCAGAAAATCCAAATCCCATCGAGCTACATGCTAGAGAGACTTGAACCTCAGCACTGAAATAAATAGGACATGCTGGAGGGACAGATTCATAACCCAGAGGCTCCCTTCACTCTGGAATAAAATCCCAGTCCAGGTTAGGCAGAGTCCCTCATTGACTCTCTTCAACAGGAATCTTGATGAGTGGATGGGAGATCGTAGGTTTACCCCGGGTATCACTTCTGTGTCACTGTTAGACAGAGGCACAGTATACTAACCTCGAAAAAGGGCATAGCAAAATTAATTTAAAATGGGTGGTGAAAGCCAAACACACTCTGGCTAGGCTTATAAATGCCCTAGGGCAGATAGCCTAGTATGAACCTATGAACCTATGAACATACATAGGTTCATAGGTTCATAGGTTGGTACTAGGCTATCGGCCTTAGGGCCTACACAAGCCTAGCCATGACAATTCCCTGGCTATTTCTTCCCACAATATTTACTTCCCTGGGCCCATGTTTAGCAGGGCGACTGATGTGATCCCAGGGGTGAATTTCCTATCTCCCATCCGATCATCAAGGTTCCTTTTGAAGAGGGCCAAAAAGGCACTCTGCTTGACATGTACGGGCAATCTATTCCAGAGTATGGGCTGTCTCTGGGTCAGAAACCTATCCCTCCAGCATGTTTTGTTCATTGTGATGACAAGGTTTAGATACCTGGAGCATGTGACTCTGAGGGACTGGGATTTCTTTAAGTGTAGCATGTCCAACAGCTCTGGGTTTGAAATGGCCTTGTATGTTAAGCAGAGATCACCTCTGAGTAGACGATATGTGACAGAGTATAGCTGGAGTTTTTTTAGACGTCAGCAAAGGGCATCTGCTTTAGGCCTGTAATTCTTTTAGTGAGGTATATTCAAAAATTAAAATAAAAGCTTATAGTCTGAGTCAATACATAGTAGTTGTAGTGAAGATTTTGTTGTGTGCTTCTGAGGTCACAATTGGGTGTGTAGGGTATAATTATAGATGTAAGGGTAGGGCAGGAGTTGGGGCTATTTAAGATGCTGTGTGCAATTTGTAGTTGTGATATTTGAAGCATGAGGGGGAGCTCAGGCCATCTTAAGTTTTTCCAGGGATATACAATGATATTATTTGTAGTTATTACTGGTTGAGAATCTGGTTATCTTGTTATAGGTGGTTTCTAATTTGGTTAAGAGATTATTTTGGAGGTTAATAAGTATGGGAGCAGCATACAGCAGGGATTGTAAAATAAATGTTTGAAAGAATTCATGCAATAGGATGTCAGGTATATTCATTTATTTTTATTTATTCATTTATTTATTTATTTATTTGACATTTTTTTTACGGTTAACTGGTTAGTCTTAGCTGCGCCAGAAGCCAATTTTGGAACTGGGTTGGAGCTCTGAGGTAGTTACATACATAGGTTCATAGGTTCATAGGTTGATACTAGGTATCGGCCCTAGGGCCTATACAAGCCTAGCCATGACAATTCACTGGCTATTTTTTCCCACAATGTTTACTTCCCTGGGCCCCTGTCTAGCAGGGCGACTGATGTGATCCCAGTGGTGAATTTCATATCTCTCATCCAATTGTCAAGGTTCCTATTGAAGACGGCCAAAAAGGCGCTTTGCTTGACATGTATGGGAAGTCTTTTCCAGAGTCTGGGGAGTCTCTGGGTCAGGAACCTATCCTTCCAGCATGTTTTTTTCATTGTGATGACAAGGTTTAGATCCCTGGAGCATATGACTCTGAGGGACTGGGATTTCTTTAAGTGTAGCATGTCTAACATCTCTGGGTTTGACATGGCCTTGTATGTTAAGCAGAGATCGCTCTGAGTAGATGATATGTGACAGAGTATAGCTGGAGTTTTTTTAGACGGTCAGCATAGGGCATCTGCTTTAGGCCTGCGATTCTTTTAGTGAGGTATTTTCAAAAATTACAATAAAAGCTTATAATCTGAGTCAATACATAGTAGTTGTAGTGAAAAAGAAAAACAAAAAAGGCAAAAAGAAAAAAAACAAGCAAAGATTTTTATATATAATAGTTTTATGGTTTATATATTTGGTGTTGCGGTATAGGAGACTTAGTTTCTTACTGGACTTTTTGATACAGTTTAAGATATGTAGGTCAAATTTTAATTGGTCATCTATAGTAACTCCAAGCAATTTGGTGTTTAAGATTGAGTGCAAACTGATGAAATCAAAGTAGCCTGTCTTTTCAAAATGTATTACCCCGTTAGTTGCTTATCTTGGCTACATTTCTGTCATGTTTGCATTCTCACTTTTCTTTTTAAGGAAAATCTCTTCCAGAAAGTGCCCTCAGTAGCCATACCATGCTCTGCCCTCACTGATTACTCTGCATAACTTTCATTATGTTGGGGTCATCAGTATTCCTTACCTAGTCAGTAACAGTGAGAAAGGTGTACAAAGAGAGAATTTTCAGATTGGAGCAGTTTTACTTGTTTTCATCATCTAATTTTCAGTTTTAAGGGTAAGTACATGCTTTTGGTTAATCTTGTCTTTAAACCCCCATGCAGTCTGCTTCCTTTTATGTGGCAACAAATTTGAAGCCAACTTCTATTTCGCTGTCACAGAACCATATCACATGCAGCACAATGTCCATAACTCTTAATTGTTCCTGATTTTGCCTAATGTCACACTGAATCTTAAGTCCCATGATTTTTTGCATGCTATGCCTACTTTGCCTCATATTTTTACCCCGTCATAAAAACTTTTCTAGTAAATCATTAAGGATTTCAGTGAGATACTAATGCTGGATATTAGAGTTTTAAAGTTCATGGTTCATTTTGTCCAGAAAATGCATGCTGGTGCAAAACGTGCTCCATTGATAAATGGACATACTGCACTTGGCCAGTGTGAAGTATTACCATGATATTTACTTATTTACAAAAAAAAAAAAGGAAAGAAAACAGAAGAAAGAAGCCTGGCCCACTAGCGCAGGAAGTGCAGGAAAGATCCAAATTTGTGTCATCAAAGTGATGAGCATGATGACACAAAAACAGGAAGTACTGCTTTTGTAAGTCCTTGAAGAGCCAATGCAGGAAATACCAGTAAAATAAACCAATAACATATCCTGTGAATTGGATTTACAGATCTTGTTGCCATTGGGTCATCCCAGAAGAAATAGAAAGACCAAAGGTAAGAGCAAAAAATAGTTGCACATGATCTTTAAACATTAATTCTTGCCTAGAAGACAGATGTTTATATTTCTTTCCCTCAGTGCTAACCCTAACCCTAATACTGCCCCCTCCCCTAACACTAACCCTACTTCACATAACACTGCCGCCATTCAGAAGAATGTGAGGCTAGTGTTATGGGGGATTTTAGTGTGAAGACTGGGACAGGAAATAATTGTCTTTCTCAATCTTTTGTTTGTTCAATATTTAGGGCTTTCAGTGTTTTGTATGCTTAAACTTCTTGATGCAGTTTTTTAACATGACATTAAGAATGTTCAATCATATAGAGGACAACTATGTATGTATATATATATATATGGTTTCACTTCAGAATCTCGAATTACTGAAAACTCGAATTATATATATATATATATATCGATATCTATATATATCTATATATATATTTAAATTTATTTATATTTATCGATATCTATATTAGATGCTTGTGTCTCTGTACTCACTAATGTGTACGGAGATAGGGTTTGAACTTTACCCAGTGCCATTGCATCAAAGCAAAGCCAAGCTGTGTTATCTGTTTTTTTTTTTTGTTTTTTTTTTCTTTTCTGATGCAAACTTGGAGTTAAAATATTTTATTAGGGTTGTGGGAGGGTTTGCCCCATATTGGAAAGTACAAGGGGACTTCTGCTCTACAACCCAGATTAACATGTTTTTTCTTATTGTAACTGACTGCTGTTTTTGTTATGATTCATCCATGCCATTTTCAGCAATTTAATTTTGGTGAATAGTAACATTGATGTACTGTTCTTGGTGTTCTAAGATCAACCAATTCCTTTCAGTGCGCTGAACTAGAACCATTATCCCTACCTCATGTTATACTGTTTGTCTATATAGTTTGCATTTGTCAGACATTTTTCCTTTTAATTTTCCAATTTAGTTAACAACTTAAGTGCTCTGTAAAATAAAACAATTTATTAGTTGGAGCAGGTATTCTTTTTGACGTCTGCATGATTTATGAGAGACATCTGTAAATTATTCCTAATTTTGTTTATAGCTTTTTCTAATCTGTTGAGAGTTACATGTATAGACAGACAGACAAATAGCTAGATCAATAGGAAGCTGTCTAACTAAATAGATTGAGAGACTCGTTTGTGAGATGTGTTTTGTTCATAGCTTAACCACTAGAATATGGTCACACTAAATCCGGGGAACACATTTTCTATCACGTTTTGCTTATTTTTCAGGCCTTCCGGAATCTTCTGGTTATCTTTAATGTTCATAATGTCACAGAAAGGCCAGGACAATGATGACCCAGAGTAAATAAAGAGACAGGAACCAGAGCATGCACAGGAAGAGGCATTGGCTGGATGAGATGTGAATGTTTTTGTTGCCAGATGGTAAAGAGTCTGAAGCTGACTGCATTTTATTTTAAGATATGTCTATGCGTTTGCCTGTAACATGATGCCAAATACCCTAAGGCTGACCAGTAGTAAGGCACACCTATTTGTGCTGCATGCTGATAACTATACTAAAAGCAAGGCCCTTTGCACACATTAATTCTACACTGCAGTCCCCAGAAAAAAGAAACTTCCACACTTTGATTGCTAGCTAAATAACTAAATAAAGAGACATATGTATGAGTAAATGAATGGAAGAATGAATACAGGTGCTCTTCTACCTTTCAATTTAATGAAAAACAGCCTAATGGTAACGTTTCCAGCAACTAAAATACCAAGGACTACTGACAACAGTCTCATTAGGCTTCTGTTCTGACATGTTTAGTGGAGCATGTAACACTTTGCTTTCACAGGGTCTAGCAGGTTAAATGCTTTAGCCAATACTTTATCATTCTAAAATTAATCATCAGTAAGCTGTTCTGGTCTGCATTTTAAATTAAATGCAACTGCAGCAGATAAACTGCTTGGGTGGCTTCCTTCCGCTTCTATGCTTTGACTTTCTTTCCCCATATTTGCTAAGGTTTCTGTTTTCAACATACATGCTGAATCCTTTTTGAACCAGACAGAACCACATTTTGTTTGGAACTAATATTGCTCATAGAATACTTTCTGAGGCTCTGTATTTGACATGGATCATGTGTAAATCCTTAGTTCTTAGGTAATCTCTCCAGACCTTTACAGTAAGTGACATCTGGAAGCACTCATTTGTAATAAAATGATTCCAGCTGTTAAGGTATTCAGTTAATTTATTATTTATTTGACATCTGTTTACCGGGAAAGTCTGACTAGGTCAAAAAAGTATCCATTTTCATTTGATCCCCAGGAGAAAATCTCCACAAACACAATATTTCAAAACTCAGTTGCAGATATTTTAAATCACAAAGTATCATGTAACACCACAAAACATAGTAGTGATAAACAATAACATGAATTGGAAAAAATATGTGAGGAAAAACTCATTAGTCATATTAATTGTTGCATAGATTAATATGCAATAAATGAAACGAGACAATTCTAATAAGATATTTAAAAGAGATATTGGAGATTACATGATTAGAGACAGTGAAGGGAAATTGAGTAGGATTATAGTAGAATTAGTAGGATTATAGAAGGAAGTAAGGATGGACAGAAAAGGAGATTATAAGAAGAGTGCAGTGTAGGGTGTCTTCAGGTAGCTTAGGTGTGTAGGGAGGAAAGAGGAAGAGGTAGAGGAGACGTCTGCAGACAGAAAGTGGATATGATAATTTCTTGAATCAAAATTGTTTATTAAATAATAGTACCTGGAAAAGATGAGTTGTGTTTATTAATTCATCAGTGCAGAAATAAAGCTTCATTAGATGCGTCATGTTTAAATTACTGCAAAATCGCTCTTGACTTTTTTTAATTTGATTTATACATTTGTTAACTGGGCAAAAGAGCTGTTCATCTTGGGCCCTTTTCTGCTATGAACACAGCCCCAAGAGTAAATGCAGTTAAGATGAATGATTCAACTTTGCTATAGGTAATTTTTTTCCCAGTGAGTCATGTTTATGTGACACCCCAGACCCTACTTAAAAATGTGAATACCTGAGTCGATGATAATGATGATGGTGTAAATAGTCATCTTCTACGGGGATGCATTCCTTGTTTGGGCTCATGTATGGGGAAGTATGGATCTAATTCTTATGAGAGCAGTTAAAATGGTGAAAATACATCCTGCTTCTCTGTTATGTTATGTGAGAAAATACATACTATTTAAGAGACCTACGTTGTGGTTACAAAATACAATACATTTGTGCCTGGCTTTGTAGAGCTGAATGGAAGGAAGAGGTTATAGCTAAAAGTCTTAATGACCTCAACTAATTAAAGGTGTGTAGGATATTCTTGCTGTTTCAAAGCATTTTTACTTATTCATTTATGTATTTATTTATTTAGTTACTTAGTTGTTTATTTAGTTATTGACATTTGTTTACCAGGAAAATCCAACTGGAGGGCTGAGGAGAAAAGCTCCACAAAGAAAAGAATAAAAAAATGCATCTACATATGTAAAAAAACAATATCATGTTACAATATACAGTTTGTTTGTGTCTTTCGGCTTTTCCCGGTTAGGGGTCGCCACAGCGGAACTCTGGTCCGCTAATGATTGGTAGTGGATTTTTATGTACCGGGTTACCAGCCCTGACGCACAACCTTCAACGAAGGCACGCCCATTCACGCATGCCTCCACACAGAAGACACTCTAGCTGAGAAAATACACATATTAATACAAATATTAATATACATATGTAGATTAATACACATATACCACCGTTAAAACAACATAAATACAATATCATGAAGCACTGAAACATGTTGATGTGTTATAAATGCATGATTTTTTACTCATGAAGCAAACGTTTAAGTGGCTCAGTCAAGCAATGGATAAAGTGGAGAAGACGAATGGAGGGGAAGTGAGACATAAGTATTTGTTAGAGGTAGGGAATGTAAAGTAATCTCCTACATGATAAAACTGTGCCAAAAACCAAGAGAATCAAACAATAAAAAAAAAGACAGGCACTATACCACGGCTATCCACAAACTCAAAAAAGCAAGTGTAAAAGAAGGCACTTTAATCAAAAGATGAGTGCTTTCACAATTCTAAATTGCTTCTTCAGATCAAACACCAGAGAAGAAAAAACATCTTAAATAGTACATCCTATCAAGGAATTAAACAAATAAATCAATGGTGCAATCACCTCATTCTAAAAAAGCATTTGTTAGATATGTAAAAGGCATTCAAAGATGTCACTAATAAAAAAAAAACATAAACCACTGGTTAAAAAAATACTCAAAATATATATAACGTATGATGCAGACATATTATTATTTCTTCAGAGGTCTACTGTTCAATTCTGGTTTTAATGGTACTATGTCATTTAAACCTGAGCCTCTATGTGCCCTTAATTTTAAAATCCATCTTGTTTCACTACGTTCAGTATTGTTTATCAGGTCACCTAATCTCATTCCTTCAGTTATTGTTTCTAACATCTGAAACAAAAATCTATGTGTATCCCTTTCATATTTACTATCCTTTGCCAGTGCACTATATTCCAGTCCCTTATTAGTACAATATATGTTGTTGTTGTCTTTCGGCTTTTTCCCAGTTAGGGGTCGCCACAGCAGAACTCCGGTCTGCTAATGATTGGCAGTAGATTTTCATGAACTCCAAGGTGCCAGCTCGACGTTCAACCTTCAACAAAGGCACGCCCATTTATGCATGTCTTTCGAATGCCCACCCAAACGTGGGGAGGACATGCAAACTCCACACAGAAGGCACTCCCCACACTCCAGCCGAGAATCAAACGGGAGAACCTCTTGCTGTGATATGATCTCTTATTCTTTCCCAAAGGCGTCAATTTGTCTTGCCTACATACAATTTACTACAACATACACAATGGGCTAATTATACTAAATTTTTTGTGTTAAAATCAGCCATGGCATTCACCTTAACTAACTTCCCAATATCTGGGTGACTAAATGAGGCAGATTCATCTATATAATTACAGAAATTGCAAGCCCCACATTTCTTCGCACCCAGTTTGGTCCTCATATCATTCATTCTAGGATAGCATAGTTGTCTTTTTAGCGATTTTTTATTTCTATACCTGAAACTTGGTACATTCCCCACTACCCTACTTATATTTTCAGCCATACCCAGAACATGCCAATGTCTGCTTATTATATTTCTGATATCATTTACATCACTACTATATGTCAAAGTGAGGCAAAATTTGTTCTCGATTTGTCTAACTCTACGAATATTTCTTCTTGAGGAAAAATAAAGTTTACCTAGATCATTCTTATGATTTTTTGCCAAACTATAGGCCTTACTAATCTCTGGCTTATTATAGCCCCTGCCTTCAAAATCTTGACTAATTCCATCAAGCCCTGTTATAAATCCATCTTCATTAACAGTTAACCTAGATACCCGCATCATTTGTCCTTTAAGTACAGTGGGAAAAATATGTTCTGGGTGCATACTATTACAGTGTAAATAAGATGGAACAAAACACTCCTTCCTGAAAACTCCTGTGGCGATTAAATTAAGAAAATTTCAAAAAGTCACTACTACTATTCATTTTGTCTATGAATATGAAAAATTCAGATTCCATACCTTTCCACAATAAAAATAAGTCATCCACAAAGCATCGATAGAAAGGAATATTACCTCCCATTAAAGTGTCTTCTTTTACACTTGTTTTTTGAGTTTGTGGATAGCTGTGGTACAGTGCCTGACTTTTTTTCTTATTATGTATTAGAGGTAATACATAGCATAGATATGGGAGGCAAGAGAAATAATAAGTAAAAGTAAGATTAAGAGTAAGGAAAATAAAAGCAAGGGAAGGTTGGACTAGGGTATATATATATATATATATATATATATATATATATATATATATATATATATATATATATATATATATATTAGAAGAGCAGGATCAGAAATTATTAGCCCGGAGAGCAGTACATGCAAGGCCAAGAGTCTGACAAGAATCTGTTTAGTTGCTGCTTAAGTAACGGGATGTTATTAACGGGATGTTATGTATTGCCCTGATTGTTCAGGGATTGTATTCCAGATTTTTGCTACACACTGTGACTACAGACTTTGACTACAGTTTTTGTAAGGCTTATAGATGTCAAGTAGATTTTTGCCTGAAGATTAAAAGTGATGGTTTGGGGAGGTAGTGGTGGAGAACTGTATTTATAGATGGGCAAGAAGTGGAATTAAATATAATCATGTGTGTTTAGAAAAGCTGGGTATAATTTAGTTGGTGGGATAATTCTAGCCAATTTTGAGTTTTTATTTTAGAACAATGATGTGTTTTGTGACTTGTATTTGCTGCAAATCTAGCCTACCTTTTAACACTGTTCTAGTTTAGATTGTCAGGGTGGCCTGAAGGTTAGTAAAGATGGAAGAACCATATAATAGAGAAGGGGATATGTATGACCCTGGTGAATACAGCAAGGAATTTTGGGGTCTATACAGCATTCCTAGCTTTCTGTGAGTGAGTTATTTTTATATTGATGTACATGTGGAGGTCATACATGAGGTAACTACTGTAACACCCAACAGTTATGTATGGGGCAATATTTAATTTGGCATATTACTTAAGGATGTGATTTTAAAGTTATGTTTCTTATGGATATGCAATTCAGGTAAAATAAAAGAACATCAGTTATCTTTGGATAAGAAGTCAGAAATTACAAAGCTAATTTTGAATAGAGTTAAATGCATGTTGTATAAGCTTTTATACAATTCTAGATTGTATGGCAGGCAGATAAGAATGGGTCATTCCCATATTGTACAAGGGATGCTTCTCACATAGAAGTATGAAGATTGTTTATTAAGTTATGAAATAGAATAGGACTAAAGATACAGCCTTGTATAGACGGGTAGATAAGGGGAAATGGTAGAATTATTTTTGACTGCATGTAGCATTCTGACATGTAATTATTGAACCACTAATGGTTGTGAGATTCCCATTGTGACACTTGTAGTAAGAGTTTTTTTATGAGACCCAGTGTGGTAAGGTTTTGACAAGTTTAGGTATAAGGAAGATATGAGTTTACTACTATCTCTAAATTTATTTATGTTATCTGTAAAAGATAGGAGGGCAGTTGTTCTGCTACGCATAGGTGTAAAACCATATTAAGTGTTGGTTATTAACTGTTCTGTTAAGAGATGCTGGAGTAGCAATAACAAAGAACAAGATGTAATAGGCATTCTATCACTCTAGCTTCTGGAAAGTGAATCAGTAGATGGCACAAAGAACCTCTATTGGGGTGCAAAGCAAAGACATAAAGATAAAGACAATAGCCAGGCACCCTTCATAAGGGATGGAAGCATCAACCTGCTCACCAGTCCAGAGGACACAAAGGCAAATGGAAGGAGTACTTTCAGCAGTTCCTGAAGGAAAAAAAACACAGAAGCTGTAGTGGTCCGGACAAAGTGAAAGAGGAAAAAGAACCTGCCCTAGAAGAAATAAGAACAGCATGAAAGAAAATGAAGTCAAAGTAAGCAGTAGGCTCAGATGAGGTTAGGACAGGTATGATCAAGGGTGAGTTTGAGGAGAAATGGCAACATAGGCTACCCACAGCAGTATTGAGTGAAAAGTGTATCCCATATGACTGGAAAAAAAACATTTTAGTACCAATGTACATGACCAAAGTGGGCACCCACTGTGGGGCAGTATAGAAGTATCTACCTCTTGTCACACTGTATAAAAGTGCTAGACAGCACAGCTGATAAATTAATATGCATACTAGAAAATAAGATAGGAGATGAACAGTTCAGATTCAAATTAAAGATGCAGAAAACTGATCTAATATTTGAAGTGAGACAGATAGTTGAGATGAAGCTAGAGGTGAGGAAAGAGTCCAAATGGGCATTCCTAGACCTGGAGAAAACATGTGACAAGGTCCCAAGAAAGATGATTTGGGATGTTCCACAATGGTTTGAAGTTCCAGAAACATTGATTGGTAGAATTAGTACAGGCTATATACAAGAAAACAGGGAAGCTGAATGTTGTTTGTGGGTCTTGATGCAGAGAAAGCATTTGACAGAGTAGGCTGTGAGTTGGTGGGTTCCTCTCAGATAATTTCTGGTTGAGCAGAGGAAACAGTCAGGGTATCAGTCCCCTTTGTTAATTGCACTATATTTAAAACCATTAGCAAAGAAAATAAGAAATCCAGAATTTCAAGGATATACTTGGTATGGTAGTCAAGAAAAGCTGGCTCTATGTACAGATGAGAATATTTTATACATGATAAAACCAGGAAAGGACATTTCAGCATTGTGGAACATTTTGAGGCAGTTTCAGATCTTTTTGGGATACAAAATTAGTAAAGTTAAAACAAAGACAATAGCTGTAATTAATGTACCCATACATGAATTGGTTCAACAGTCCATATTTATGGCAACATAATAAAATGACGTACATAAGAGTATGGATTAAAAAGGATTCATGTGTAGCAGCTAAGTAAATGTGGGAAAGGACTAAACAAATCTAAAAATTGAGAAATTAGAAGCTCTGTTATATGGATATAGATAGTAAGACACAAGCAGTTAAAATGTTTTCAGTCCCTTTAGATTTTTACACAGGTCAGGCATATTTTTATCAACTAGATGTGAAGTTGTGGAATCTAGAACAGAAGCTACTGTTAGCATACAAAATATTGCATGGTTAGAAAGGATTGGGAAGAGGGACTGGATAAACAATTCACAAAGAAACAATGGGGAATATATGTTTGTCTTCCAAATATGCAACAAAGTCTAGATTATTTAGAATCTTTGCTTGGAAGTGTTTACATAGGTATTGTTATACCCAAAGTAGACTCCAAAGAATTTTTCCTCAGGTAAACAGTAAATGCTGGAGGTGTGATGGGAAAGAAAGACGTAATTGAGGGCATTTTTTCTGGGAGTGCAATGAGTTGGCAGACTATAAAGATTCCCTGCAGATTGCTTTATCAGAGATAGTGGGTGAGCAAATTGGTGTAACTAAGGAAATAATTTTTGAGCTACAATACAGAATTGTAATTGCCATATATATATATTGTCAGATACAGTAAGACATTGCTGAGTTTAATTATGGTGGCTTCCAAAAAAGCAGTTGCTAGAAAACGGAAATCAAAGTCTAAAACAACTTTAATAGAAGTAATGAGTATAATAAATTAGGTAAAACAACTGGAATTGGGATCTTTAGCAATGCAAGAACAAATTACATAGAAAAAAATGGAAATTGTGGGAACAATACATGCAGACGAGGAATGAGGTTTAAAAGAAGGCAGGATTGGAATGAACTATGTAATATTTGACTGATAATGACTCGATTGATTATAAGTGATGTATAATGTTTGCAAATAAAATTATGTCAATATGGTTTGTGATTATATAATATTTGCAGCTAAAATTATGTCACTATGGTTTGTTTTCATTTATATAAATGTATGATTACCTATGTCATATGTGATCATTTATAATGATGTTTCTTGTTAAAAAAAAGAATAAAATGACACAAGTATGAATAGCGTTCAGATTCAAAGAGGGTTTCACAGTGGGAGTAGGTGTGTATGAGGGCTCATTTCAGAGCACAATGCTGTTCATTCTTTGGTGTTGGACTACATTAGCAAACAATTAAAAGGTGACAGATCAGCAAAGCTGCTGCATGCATATGATGTGGCTTTACAAGCAGAATCTGATCAAGAATTTCAGAAAGTGATGGGGGAATTGAATTCAACATTCACAATACACAGGATGAAGCAGTGTACATACACGACAGTTGTTATGACAGCAAATGGAGATACTCTGAAGAAGATGAAATATGTAGAAGGCAAAATAATATCTGAATTATGTGCTTGAGGAGAAGGAAAGTATGAATGAGGAAGCCAAAGTTAGAATCAGAGTGGATGCAGCTAACTGGCCCAAAGTGACAGAGGGAGTGTGTGACAGAAGAATGACAAAGTAGCTGGAAATTTAATGCAGAAAATGCAGAGAAGCTGAAGAAACTAGAGGTGATGGAGATTAAGTTCCTAAAATAGGTGGAAGGATGCACACTGTGAGACAGGTGAAGAAATATGGACATCAGAGCAGAAGCCAAACTAGCTCCGTTTGCAGAAAAGGTGAAGGGGAGCAGATTGCTGTTGTTTGGGCATTTGTGCAGGAAAGCAGAAGACAATGTGTTGAGGATGTGGGCGAGACAGGAAGAAGGCAAGAGTAAACAAGGTCATCAAGCAAAGAGATGGATGGCTTTTGTGACAGAAGACCAGTGACAGACATCGTTGTCAAGGAAAAATGAGAGTCAAAGTGTACTGAATGAGATGGAAGCAGTTGAAGTGACAGCTGACCCCATACAGAAAATGGGAAAAATGAGGATGATACTGTTAAATGGGATGAGACAGGTAAAATATCCTTTAGGGACTTAATCAATGGAGGTCAATGATGACGTAATGCCAGCACCCTTTGACTATACAACGATAAAATGCCAAATACCTGTAATGGATCACCGGGGATTTTTTTAGATCAGGAATTCTGTAGTCAGATCAGAGTGGATATAAATTGTCTTGGACAGAGGCCCACTCAGGAAAGTAAAGAATATAGTAAATAACATACATTACTGATAAACATAAAGACAAGACACTGGTATGTTTATTAATAAGGTGAGACTAGTTATATTAGATAAAGTACAACACTGGTTGGCATATTTTCATGGTTTTAAGGCAGCTATCCAGTGTAGTATTTGCTCTGCTGTCAAAATGGATATTTCCCATGCATTTTAATCCTGTCCAGTGGAAAGGTTTTGTGAAAAACTTTGAGGAAAATTGGATTATTAGTGCTGGGGATTAATTCTTGGATGAAATTTAAGTACAGCCCTTAACTAAAATGTTAGTTAGGACATGATGCAAATACAGGACAATATTATCTATAATATAAAAATAAAACCAAGAAAGTGGAATCCGAGTGGTAAGTCCTCCATTGTTAAACTAAGGAAAATCAAGTAAATATAGTAACAACTAGCAACGGATGGAGCCAGGCATATACAAAATCCAAAAAATCCACACAAAAAGGAATTCACGATCTGGAATAGTTCAAGATACAAACACCAAAAGGCTCCAATGTATATGTAAAAGTAAAAACTCCTTTATTGTAGTCGACAAGAGGTAAGCGCTTTCACTATTCAGCTTCATCAGACCATATAGCAACTATTAAAACACACACCATTTAAATCAAACATTACTCAAGTCGCAGCCAATGATTAGAATGCATTAATCAATCAATTAATTAGTTATAATCAATAAAATAACAGCTGCATCAAAAATAAAAAACAAATAAAGCTAAACATATGACAAAAAAATCAAAAAATGAATACATGAAAATAAAAATAAAAATAAAAATAAGCTATTCCAATTCGTGAATTCCTTTTTGTGTGGATTTTTTGGATTTTGTATATGCCTGGCTCCAACCGTTGCTAGTTGTTACTATATTATCTATAATATGTCTCCTTTTATTTTGCTGGCATGGAAGAGAGTTATTTGCATACATCTGCACCAGTGCTTTTTCTTAGCTACAAGAGTTACTTTTTTGAATTATTCTAAAATGTTTATACTGTGATATAATTATTTACCATTTTCTGATTTTTGTAGAGCATTGACTAGACATGAAATATGAAAAGAGAAGTGTGTTATTCAGCTGTAAGTGGTTATAGTCAAGTTATCAATGGGCTTATCTTGTGCTCACTGATGTCAGGGTAGAACCGCACTCTGCCAACCAGTTTTATACCACTTCATCCATGATGCTTCATCTGCAGGCAGATTTGTACCTGGGTAACATTTAAAATGGCTGTTTATCCAAAATGTTAGTTAGGCCATGGTGCAGACCTAGAACACTCTTAACCTAATTGGTCTCCCTTCTTATGCTGTTATGTAGAAAGTTATTTTCATCTATTTGTGCTACTCCCATGTTTTTGCTGCAAAAATGTATTGTATAAATTATTCAAAGCAGCATAATCTGTACATATTAACCTGAATGTTTAACAAGTGTGGGCCAAGCAATTTTATGTTTTTAACAATGATATGTAATCCTCTGTGATTTAATTTTTAACCCTCCAGTGTTACTTAACCCCTGCCCCCTTTTCCAGAAACAAGTTACATAAATGGACAACATTAAAACTGCATTTCAAAAGCAAGGTTATTACACATTTAAAGTTTGTATAAGTTTGTGCCTACAAAATATTTAATGACAATGATTTATACCAAGATACAAGTAACCTGTATAAAAGTTGGTCTATATTGTGAAATAACAATCCTGTTTTGTGAATATCTCCTTTATTTAAAAGATGAAATTAAAAATAATTTACTGATATGGTAGTGGACTGTAATATAGAGTGTAGTTACAGCAAGAGATTTATTAATTCCAGTATGCAAGAGAAAAATAATTAATAAAAGTGTATAATTAACAATGATTTTATGTTGATGTATATATAGCCTGTTCATAAATCACAATACAGACTACTGAACTCTTAAATCATTCAATAAAATAAATGTGCAAAATATATCAGCAGTCCTAATTTATGTAACTATTTCCTTTCCTTTCCAGCAATGCTAAATTATATTTTTCTCTACATTATGAATACAGTATTGACTAGGATTCATAGAAATGGTAAACAGTGGGTGGGTTACTGTGCCATACAATGGAAAGAAAAATGCCAAAATGCAGCCAAGAACAACAGATTCAGCAGAGGTATGTTAGTAATCACTAAGTCATCCCATAGCCCCAGTATGATAGTGTCACAGTGCAACCACACAGATGGCAATGTGAAGTCAGAGTATGCATAGCCCCTATGCACACATAACAATATAGCTTATTCTTTAAAACTACTGTACAGGTGTTTGCACATAGTTGAACACATGTACCTGGCCACAGTTATGGTGCCAACAAAGAATTAAAATATCCTTTAGTGGTTCTGTATTCCACAATGTTCTCAGCTTCAGGATGAGGTGAATACATTCTATCCACACCTGATACCCCCCTCCTCCTGCCAAACAATCGCTAACTTCAGATATAAACTGTTAACAAGATTCTTCCTGGTAGTCAGAAAAAGGTCCTTGCAGATTACACTCTTAATAAATAAATAAACATGTAAGTAAATTAACAACACATTTGCACCTGTTAAGCTGTCTGAGGTAGTATGTTGTACAGTATATTATATCACTGCTCACTCATTGCTTCCAAACACTGTTTCTACTCTTTTTCTCGTAATGACTCATGTGACCTATGGTTGGTTTCTAATTGTTTCTACTAATTTTCTTTATAGACTTTCTAGAAATATGCATAGTAGTTTAGATGTGGTCCCTCCAGAATCTTTCCTATCCCTGGAGTTTGTGCCCGCAGAAAATTACCCTACACATTGTTTGCTTTCCTTCTGGCCTCTCTGTTACTGATTTACAGTCCAGAGTTGGAGTGGAAATCAGTCTTCATTCCTTTTCATTCACCATATCTCTTATATCTACATCCTCTATCTTATACATGAGCTTTGAGTTACTGTGTTTAAATTTCAAGACGTTGCACTTATCTGCAATGAACCTCGGTAGATACCTCTCTGCACATCTACAGATGCTTTCCAGGGTTGATTCATGCTTTTTACAACCAGAATGTTGGCACTAGGCTTTGCATTGTCTTCAAGAAAGTTCAATGTGCTGTTCTTTCCTCCAACATATAGGAAATAAATGTGTTGAATTGTGAGGGCCAAAGGACTGGCCCAAGTGGCACTCTACTGATCAGTCCTCTCATCACAAACAGCCTTCCACCTAGCCATCACCCTGTGGAGACTTTCTAGCATCCATTCATCCGTTCATTCATCCATCCACTTATTTTCCTGTCCCAATCCTAGTTCTCTCTGTTTATTGTGTATTCTGATGTGATAAGGCGTCAAAAGCCATACTGAGCTCAAGATATACCACAGGCAGTATGTGCCCTAAATCCAGTTGTCTTTTATAAAGGCCTTCTAAATTATTTTTACAATCCTTTTTATTACCTTTCTTGCCACTGATGCCAGAGAAACTGGTCTGAGGATACATGGACTTGTCCTATTTCCTTCAAAGAAGAGGACAGCTGGAGCATATCAATCCATATTTAAACTCCTCTTGTCCCAATGACTTATTTCACTCCCACAAAATTCTCCTCTAATACTTTGAGCAGTTTTTATTTCCTGATGAATGTTGGAACGTTTATCTCACATTCTTGCTATATCTGATTTTTGGAGAGAAGTGTATTTATTGGCTGGGGCCTCTCTGTGCTGAACATCAGTGGACATCATGATGAGCATGCATCTTTTATTTTCCTTATGGTGCCACCACGTTAAATACTTTCATGATGGACACAAAGTGTCTGAATGTCCTCTTGAGCTGTGTCCCTTCGTTGCTTGGTTACAGCAGACCCGTGACATTGACTAAGTAGATTTTCAGTGAGCTGTCACATGGTAAAAAGCCTGGTGCTACATAACATTTTGAATGTACTGAAGGATTACTGCTTACTGCCTTCTTGTAAACCTCCTGTAGTTCATCTTCAGTGCAAGCCAAAATGCTTATTTGTAATTATTTTTAATGACAAAGCACAATAAAGAAACAGTGCGAGACACAATGATTCAAAAAAAGTTAGATCTGGGGTACCATAGTCTATCTTTTATTTACTTTATTTGTCTTACATTCGTTTATTGGGAAAGTCCAAATGAATAAAATTTCATTTTTCAGTGGAGGCCCGGGAAGAAATGCTCCACATTTATAAATAACAGTATGGTACATATACAATGTACAGATACAAATGCTGATTCAATTACATATACAAGCACAAAATGAAAATTGCATGTTATACATTTCACTAATACAATCATATAGTCTATGCAGGAATAAAAAGAATAGCAGTGCTGTGACTGAAGGTATAAACAACAAGCAAGTTAAGTACACCTATGCTTAGTAGGCATACTATTCAGATACAAAAATAACTGGTTGTGTTCATTTAGCTGCCTTAAGACATCTATGACAATCAAATACAAGAAACTCAGTTCAATAGTTTTATAATTAGTGATTTTGAAAATCACAGTTACTGCTGTATTTGTTACCAGTTATGTACCATGAGCCATTGCTTTGCATAACTCACACATTCATGAAAACTGAGAAAAAGGTGACCTCAATACGTCTGACATATAAAGCTAAATATTATCATGCAAGAACAGTCTATAGAAAAAGGTGCAAGTATTTAAAAAATCCATCCTGTCCAGTGTCCTTTGTAGAAGAAAGGCTACTAACAGGAGGAACTTAAAATATGGAAACAGAAAAAGAGATGACATGTTGGTATGAGTTTAAATAAAAGAATATAGATTAGCCTATCTGGCTGGCATCAGGAAAATGCAGGATATGCTCTACAGACTTTAAATATGAATTATGTGATCGCCTTTTGCTGTAGATGTACTTAAAATTGATTTTTGAATTCATGCAAAACTTTACTCTAAAAAAAGAAATCCAGAGGAGAAGGGATTTAGTAAAAACAAAAACAAAACAAACAAAAAAAAAACTGGATGAAGTGGATAAAGACTGCTTGAAATATAACTAGTTTTACCATATTTTATTACGAGCCCTTAGCCAACTTTTAGCAATTGGCTGCTTTAAATTTATATCTTGCAGCTGAATTGTGACTTCTCATGTGTCATTGTATTCTAATCACTTCATATTATAGTGTTCCTCAGTCTGGCAGTTTTATTTTTATTGCTAGGCATTACTTAAATGAAGTCAATGACCTTAGAAGCTTAGCTTGCTAGACCATGGAAAACACAGCACAAGTGCTACAAAATCGATGCTGGAAAGCCAGGAAATAAATATTCTTTGCATCAAGAAGGTATACTTTAGATTTGGTAAATAAACCATTTATAGTTATGTAAAGCATATTAGTAGCTATGGTGATAATTTTTACAGAAATGTAGCACACAGTCTGCATTTTAAAAATGGTAGTTTCAGAAACAAGACAAATGCTTCATTCATTAGAAATTGCTGATAAAAAATGTTCCAGCAATTTTCTAGCCAACACACTGTTACATCTATTTTATATTTTAAATATGGCAGAGATTATGTTAGATATGCATACAGAGAACAAAACTTGGGAACAGCATTAAAACCAAAATCAATATAATATTTTCCTTACATTACAAGATATATAAATCTAACAACAGATTCGTATATTGTATTTATCTGAGTAATGTTCAGTTTGGAGTATGGTTTTCATTAATTTATATATGTCTTTTTAATTTGTTAAAAACATAATATATGCAAATAAGTATACTACTTCATTCTACAGTGCCCACATTTTCCTATTCATCACTTTGTGGGAGCCTAATCTTATCCTGGCAAGCATAGGTATAAGGTAGAGAGACATTATTTTAAATGGGATATCTGTCCATAACAGGCTACAAAAACATAATCTTTCCAAATTACACCCAAATCTTTGACAACTTAGGGAATCACTAATGTACCTACAGCATAGAGAAGATAAGTTCCACACAGAAAGCATGCCTGCTGGGAAATGAAAAGAAGAACTGGAGTAAGTCCTGTGTCAGTAAGGCTAGCCTCTGCATCACTGCGCTCCAAACTGAAAGCACAAAGTATCAGAAACGAAATGTTTCATAGTGTGCCTGTTTTTAGAAAATGCAGTTATTTGTATAAAAAAAACAGCTACATGGTGAATTATATATTTTCCTGCAGCATTCTGCTATCTTTTATTCATTCATACATATATTCATTCTGCAGTAACCTGCTTAATCTATTTCAAGTTCATGGCTGAGCCTTTAACTCTCCTATTATGTGGTGCCAAATCATCACAGGAGTGAGAAACAGAGTGACGCAACAAACACATATGTGCATGCACACATACAGTATACATATTGGCAATTTCAACTACTGCTAATTCACCTACTGTCTGCACATCTTTGGGATCTGGGAGGAAATAGAGGAACCCAGTGAGAACTCACACAGGGCCAGAGAGGATGCATAGAAAGATACCCATTTGAGAACTAAAGTGGAGAACCAATTGCATTTTTATGTATCATTTTCTATCTGTCATCATAGTGTCATCGCCACACAGCAAGAGATTCTCCGGTTTGCTTCTTGGCTTTTGATCCTTCTGTGTGGAGTTTGCATGTCCTTCCTGCGGTTGTTTGGGTTTCCTCTGGATGCTCCAATTTCTTCCCACGTTACAAAGACATGCATCTGGATGGATGATGCAGTGGTGCAGCTGTAGTGTTGTCGCCTCACAGCAAGATGTTCTCCAGTTTGATTCTCAGCTGTGGTGCCTTTTCTGTGGAGAATGTGTCCTACCTGCATTCGTGTGGGTTTCCACTGCATGCTCCAGTTTACTCCCATGTTACAAAAACATGCATCTGGAGGATTTCTCACTGGGCCTCCACTGAAAATTGGCTTCACTCCAAGATGGACTTTCATGGATTATAAATGAAAATAATTTTGTGCTCATTAGAGAAATGTTGAATATTTGTTGAACAAAATTTCTACTTCAATGCCATTCAATCTTGTTTTGTTATAAGGGTATTTATATTTATTAAATGGGAAATAAATGATTAATTTATTTTTTTTTAGTCAAGTGCTTTTTGCAGTTTTTTTCAGCTGAATTGCTCTGTGTCTACATGATAGTCTTTATATTTGAATATGAAAAAAAAGCAGCATTAAATATGTTGAGTGCTGCTGCTGTAACTGAAGATATTGCGGTGAGTGCTGTATGATGAACAGAGCTGCATTCTGCTGTAACTAAAGATATTTCAGTGAGTCCTGTATGATGAATAGAGCTGCGTGCTGCTGTAACTTAAGATATTTCAGTGAGTCCTGTATGATGAATAGAGATGCATTTAATATATTCACTGCCGCTGCTGTAATGGAAGATATTTCAGTGAGTCCTCTAAGATGAGTAGAGCTGCATTCAATATGTTGAGTGTCTCTGCTGTAACTGAAGATATTTTAGTGAGCCCTTTTTGATAATTAGAGCTGCATTAACTATGTTGAGTGCTGCTGCTGAAACATGGCACTTTTGTAATGGAAGATATTTAAGGTGAGTCTTGTATGATGAATAGAGCTACATTAAATATGTTGACTAACGCTGCTGTAACTGAAGATATTTCAGTGAGTCCTGTATGATGAACAGAGCTGCATTAAAAATGTTGAGTGTCGCTGGTGTAATTGAAAATATTTTAATGAATCCTGTATGATAAATAGAGGTGCATTAAATATGTTGAGTGGTGCTGCTGTAATGTGTTGCTCTTATAACTGAAGATATTCCAGTGAGTCCTGTTTAATGAATAAAGCTGCATTAGATATGTTGAGTGCTGCCGCTGTAACTGAAGACATTATGGTGAGTCCTGTGTGGTGAATAAAGCTGCATTAAATATTTTGAGTGTCGCAGCTGTAACTGAAGATATTATGGTGAGTGCTGTATGATGAATAGAGCTGCATTAAATATGTTGAGTCTCGCTGCTGTAACTGAAAATATTTTGGTGAGTCCTGTAGGATAAACAAAGCTACATTAAATATGTTGAGTGTCGCTGCTGCAACTGATGATAATTCAATGAGTCCTGTATGATGAATAGTGCTGCCTTAAATATGTTGACTGTTGTTGCTGTAACTGCAGATATTTTAGTGAATCCTGTATGATGAATACAGCTGCATTAAATATGCTGAGTGTCGCTGCTATAACTGAAGAGATTTTATTGAGTTCTGTAGGATGACTAGAGCTGCATTAAATATGTTAAAACAACCCACAAAAATTTGGGGCTAGCATTAACCAACTACTCCATCTAGGTCAATCCACTACTCCAAATCCTCAAAATACTGACCACAAAAATCTATTGAATACAGCTAATGCTTTCAATACCTTTTTTACTAATGCTATACAAACACTAGCTAGTCAACTATCACCTAATAACTTCACTCTACCTTCCTATAAATCAACCTTTTCCCCTACTTTTCATATTCAACCTGTCCCAACAAGAAATATTCTAACCCTTCTACAGAAACTAAAACCATGCTCACCCTCAGCAGACCAACTACCTGCTGAATTCCTACAACAATCAGCCAAAGCTATTGCTTATTCCATTTCTATTCTGATCAATAGAACTATTACCGAAGTCATATCCCCAGTTTATGGAAAATCTCCCATATTATCCCCCTTCATAAAGGTGGACACTCCACTGAACTCTCCAACTACCGTCCCATTGCCCTTCTCTCTCCTTTGGCAAAGATCATGGAGAAATGCATTCACAGACAATTACTTGACCATCTAACCCAAAATAATTTTCTTTCCAATGGTCAGCATGGATTCAGACCTTCACATAGCACTACTACTGCCCTTCTTTCCTTCACAGATTGTATCAACAAAAACCACAATCTTAACAAGCTTTCTTCAGCACTATTTATTGACCTGTCTAAAGCTTTTGACATGTAAATCACCAAATTCTCATCAAAATACTGAAATCCCTGTCACTAGATACATCTTCTATAAAGTGGTTCCAGTCCTACCTTGATAAAAGACAACAGGCCGTACTATGGCACAAGTCTCTCTCCACTCACCTGCCTGTCAAACTTGGTGTCCCTCAAGGGTCCATCCTAGGACCTCTACTTTTTTCCATATTTATTAATGACCTTCATCTTGCCATCTCCCAAGCCACATGCATACTATATGCAGATGACTCCACACTGATATGCTCAGCCACCTCCTCTTCTGAACTTCAATCTCTTACCCAACAAGTATTTAACACAGTTGAGCAATGGTTCACACATAGATGCCTTCTCCTAAACTCCAAAAAGACTAAACTCCTCCTCTTCTCTCCCACTAATAAGTTCTCTCCTCTTGTTTTCTCAGTTATCTCTACCAATAAAACTATTATATTCCCTGATCCAACCACCAAACTATTGGGTATTACCATTGACAACAATCTGAACTTTGATATCCATATTAACAATACTATAAAAACTGTCAACAAAAAACTTGTCTCTCTCTATAGGGTAAAATCCTTCCTCTTACCTTCAGCTGAAACCACTATAGCACACACTCATCTAATCTCTTCACTTCTTTATGCCTCACCAATTTTTACTAATCTATCTAAAAATAATCTTAGCAAATTGGAAATGTCTTACAATAACATTGCCAGATTTGCTACAGGCAACCCATTTAGAACCCACCACTGCATTAATTGAAAGCAGCTGGGATGGCTTGAACTACAAAATCTGATTAAATTCCATCAACTATCTATAGCCCACAACACTCTTTACAAACCTTCCAAAACTCCTATTCTATCCACACTCATCACTCCCTATAAAAACCTGAAATCCTTAAGGTCTTCTCAGAGACTTCTAGTACATACCACTAAAGCAAACAACAAGGCTGGTGACTCCCTCTTTTCTAATACTGTTGGAAAAGCCTGGAATCTCCTCCCCAGTGAACTCTCCTCACTTCCCTCAGTATCGTGCTTTAAAAACAAATTGAAAGTGTTCCTCAGAACACACTGGTTATTCCCCTGTACTTAGTCTGACTAGTTATGTATCTCTTAATACTTTGCTCCTCCTACCCCTTCTACTCATTAACTGTAAGTCCTTCCTTATTAACCATTATACTATCTACCTCTAGAACATCTTGATTGTACTAGCACGCTATGTTATGCCTGTATTCTGCACTGCTGAATTTACTGTGATAACCTGTAATATGTATTATAAACAGGATTATTCTGCACTGCTACATTTTCTGTGATAACCTGTAATATGTTTTGTAAATAGGATTTTTTTTTTTGTTTTGTTTAATGTTTCCTTATTTGTTATTGTGTTAATATCATTGTTCTATCTTGCAGCTTATCTCCCCAGGCCTCTACTGAAAATGGACATGTATCCAGTTAGACTAGCCCAGTCAACAAATGTAAAATAAATAAATAAATAAATGTTTAGTGGTGCTGCTGCAAATGAAGATATTTTAGTAAATCCTGTATGATGAATACAGTTGCAATAAATATGTTGAGTGTCACTGCTGTAGGTGAAGATATTTTGGTGAGACTTGTATGATGAATAGTGCTGCTTCAAAATATACCGAGTGCTGCTGCTGCAACTGAAGATATTTTAGTGAGTCCTGTATGATGATTACAGCTGCATTAAATATGTTGTGTTACTACTGTAACTAAAGATATTTTGGTGAGTCCCGTAGAATGACTACTGCTGCATTAAATATGTTGAGTGCTGCTGGTGTAACTGAAGATATTTTAGTGAGTCCTGTATAATGTATAGAGCTGCATTAAATATGTTGAGTGTCGTTGCTGTAACTGAAGACACTTCAGTGAGTCCTGTATGAGGAATAGTGCTGCATTAAATATGTTGAGTGCAGCTGCTGCATTTGAAAATACATTAATGAATCCTGTTTGATAAATAGAGCTGCATTAAATATGTTGAGTGTAGCTGCTGTAACTGAAGATATTTCAGTGAGTCCTGTATGATGAATAGTGATGCATTAAATATTTTGAGTCTCTCTGCTGTAACTAAAAATATTTTGGTGAGTCCTGCAGGATAAACAGAGCTACATTAAATAAGTTGAGTGTCGCTGCTGCAACTGACAATATTTCATTGAGTCCTGTATGATGAATAGTGCTGCATTAAATATGTTGACTGTCATTACAGTAACTGAAGATATTTCAGTGAATCCTGTATGATGAAAACAGCTGCATTAAATATGTTGCGTGTCGCTGCTGTAAATGAAGATATTTTGGTGAGACCTGTATGATGAGTACAGCTGCATTAAATATGTTGAGTGTCACAGCTGTAACTGAAGACACTTCAGTGACTCCTGTATGATGAATAGTGCGGCATTAAATATGTTGAGTAATGCTGCTGCAATTGAAAATATTTTATTGAGTCCTCTATGATATATAGAACTGCATTAAATATGTTGAGTGTTGCTGCTGTAACAGAAGATATTTCAGTGAGTCCTTTATGATGAATAGAGCTGCATTAAATATGTTAAGTATCGTTGCTGTATCTGAAGATATTTCAGTGAGTCCTGTATGATGAATAGAGCTATAATAAATATGTTGCTTGGTGCTGATGATGAAAAGAGCTGCCTTAAATATGTTAAGTATCGCTGCTGTATCTGAAGATATTTCAGTGAGTCCAGTATGATGAATAAAGCTACAATAAATATGTTGCTTGGTGCTGTTGTAAGTGAAGATATTTTGATGAGTCCTCTATGATGAATAGTGCTGCATTAAATATGTTGAGTGTCGCTGCTGTAACTGAAGATATTTTGGTGAGTCCTATATGATGAATAGTGCTGCTTTAAATGTGAAGAATGTTGCCGTTGTAAATGAACATATTTCAATTAGACCTGTGTGATGAATAGTGCTGCTTTAAATGTGTTGAATGCTGCCGCTGTAAATGAATATATTTCAGTGAGCCCTGTATGATGAATAAAGCTGCTTTAAAAACATTGAGTGTCGCTGCTATAACTGAAGATATTTTGTCGAGTCCTGTGTGATGAATAGACCTGCATTAAATATGTTGAGTGTCGTTGCTGTAACTGAAGATATTTAAATGAGTCCTGTTAGATGAATAGACCTGCATTAAATATGTTGAGCATTGGCTGCTGTAACTGAAGATATTTCAATGAGTCATGTATGATGAACAGAGCTGCAGCAAATATGTTGACTGTCACTGCTGTAACTGAAGATATTTCAATGACTCCTGCATGATGAATAGACCTGCATTAAATATGTTGAGTGCTGCTGGTGTAACTGAAGATATTCTGGTGAGTCCTGTATGATGAATAGAATTGGCTGCTGTAACTGAAGATATTTCAATGACTCCTGCATGATGAATAGACCTGCATTAAATATGTTGAGTGCTGCTGGTGTAACTGAAGATATTCTGGTGAGTCCTGTATGATGAATAGAGCTGCTTTAAATATGCTGAGTGTCGTTGCTGTACCTGAAGATATTCTGGTGAGTCCTGTATGATGAACAGAGCTGCTTTAAATATGTTGAGTGTCGTTGCTGTACCTGAAAATATTTCAGTGAGTCCTGTATGATGAATAGAGCTGCATTAAATAAGTTGAGTGTTGCTGCTCTGCCTGAAGATATATTGGTGAATCCTGAATGATGAATAGTGCTGCACTAAATATGTTGAGTGCTGCTACTGTAACGTAAGATATATCAGTGATTTTGGACAGTCCTGTATGATGGATATTGCTGCATTAAATATGTTGAGTGCTGCTTGTGTAACTGATGGTATATTGGTGAGTCCTGTATGACTAATATAGCTGGATTAAATATGTTGTATGTTGCTGCTGTAACTGAAGATATTTCAGTGAGTCCTGTAAGGTGAATAGAGCTGCATTAAATATATTGAGTACTTCTGTTGTAGCTGAAGATATTTTGGTGAGTCCTGTATGATGAATAGAGCTGCATTAAATATGTTGAGTGTCGCTGCTGTAACTGAAGATATTTCAGTGAGTCCTGTAAGGTGAATAGAGCTGCATTAAATATATTGAGTACTTCTGCTGTAGCTGAAGATATTTCGGTGAGTCCTGTATGATGAATAGAGCTGCATTAAATATGTTGAGTGTCAATGCTGTAACTGAAGATATTTCAGTGAGTCCTGTAAGGTGAATAGAGCTGCATTAAATATATTGAGTACTTCTGTTGTAGCTGAAGATATTTCAGTGAGTCCTGTATGATGAATAGAGCTGCATTAAATATATTGAGTACTTCTGTTGTAGCTGAAGATATTTTGATGAGTCCTGTATGATGAATAGAGCTGCATTAAATATATTGAGTACTTCTGTTGTAGCTGAAGATACTTCGGTGAGTCCTGTATGATGATTAGTGCTGCATTAAATATGTTCAGTGCTGCTGCTATAACTGAAGATATTTTGGTGAGTCCTGTATGATGAATGGTGCTGCATTAAATATGCTGAGTGTCACTGCTGCTGTAACTGAATACTTTTCAATGTGTCGTGTATGATGAATAAAGCTGCATGCTGCTGTAACTGAAGATATTTCAGTTTGTCCTGTATCATAAATAGTGCTGCATTAAATATGTTGTGTCGCTACTGTAACTGAAGATATTTCAGTGAGTCCTGTATGATGAATAGAGCTGTATTAAATATGTTGAGTGCTGCTTCTGTAACTGAAGATATTTCGGGTAGTCCGGTATGATGCCTAGAGCTGAATTAAATATGTTGAGTGTCGTTGCTGTATCTGAAGATATTTCAATGAGTCCTGTTTGATGAATAGAGCTGTATTAAATATGT
Source organism: Protopterus annectens (assembly GCF_019279795.1). Taxonomy (NCBI): domain Eukaryota; kingdom Metazoa; phylum Chordata; order Ceratodontiformes; family Protopteridae; genus Protopterus; species Protopterus annectens. The sequence goes on along the minus strand of NC_056733.1, from coordinate 1,880,331,220 downwards.
TGAGTGCTGCTTCTGTAACTGAAGATATTTTGGGTAGTCCTGTATGATGAATAGAGCTGAATTAAATATGTTGAGTGTCGTTGCTGTATCTGAAGATATTTCTGTGAGCCTTGTATGATAAATAGTGCTGCACTAAATATGTAGAGTGCTGCTACTGTAACTTAAGATATATCCATAGCCGGCTTTAGGCACCAGCGAACCCTGTGGTTGCTGGGGGCCCCTTGTAACTGGGGGGACCCCCAACCACAGCAAGTTATTTTATCTTGATATTTTGTAAGTTACGTAAAACTAACAAAAGCTAGTACAGCAATTTTGTATACTTAATAAACCAGGTGGGTAATAACTCTTATTTATATCTCCTTTAAAATTCAAAGATATCTCTGGTTATAGTAACAGTGTTTTATCAAGTAGCAGACTTCACAATCCCATTAAATATTTTACCACTGACATAAGTGCCTCTGGCTTAGTCAAAACCTGCTTGGTGGACATTCTCGCCACTAAAAACAACAACATAGCCAGCTTTAAATACCTGCACTACCAGTGGCTTTAAGAGGGCCTCTTAATCATCCTCATTTCTGTGGGGGCCCTGCAAAAGCAACTAATGGATAGGAAAAATGAGGAAAATGTATTAATTTCCTGATTATGCTCTTTAGCCTGAACAGGGCTCTGACATGACTCTCAGGATAAAGCTGATAATGAACATAAGCAAGGTAAGTAGAAGAGAGGTTAGCAGGCCAAAGTGACTGATTTGAGTGCGAGCCTTGTATTTTAAGAAGAGACGATGTTTCTGATTTCAGGAATTTTTTTTTCTTTCAGGGAGTTTTATAAATACTGGTAGAACACCAAATGCTACAAGTCTCAACTTCTTTGTAGAAGAATTCAGCACAATACCAGAAAGGTTCAAAATCAGGAACAAATTTTAAATATTACTCTAGTTCACTTAAAAAGTTAAAAGAATAACACCTTTTGCATCAACATGCATTTTTGGACAATAAGAGGTATAAACCTCTGATGCCTAGAATTATTAACTCTCTGTATTCCTGAATGAGTTACTAGCAAATCAAACTTTTTGCGAAAGACAGAGCAAAATTATGAGCAAAATCAGGAAGGTCTCTGAAATCAGAGACAGTGGCAGGTATGCATTATTAATTATATTTCAAAAGTAGTGCATAAAATATATCACAGAACATTCAGACACTTCAACCTTCAAAGAGTCTGGTGGCCCCCACTCCCCAAACTGTATAAATTGATACAGGGGGCTCCCTTAATCATCCTTGACCATGTGAGGGCCTCACAAAAGCTGCTGCTGGTTGGGAAAAAAATGAGAAAAAATTTATTAATTTTCTGATGATGCTCTTTAACTTGAACAGGGCTGACTCAGTTAGGATAAAGCTGATAATAGCTTTTGCTCTCAACTGTACCAATTCTAAAACCAGTCCTGCTCAGATGTGTATGTACAGAAGGCTGCTGTAGGTTATGGGGGGGGTTGCTTTTTTAATTTTCATTACAAACCATAGAGGTGTGTACCTGAGGTAGTTATAGCTTTTGTTTGGGAGAGAACAGTATGGTCATTGCTTCTTTTACTTTTGTCACAGACCTCAGTGGTGTACAAAGAAGGCTACTATAGCCTGTGTAGGGGCAGTGTGTGTACTGTCTAGGAGCAACAAAGTCGAATACATTAATGTAATCATTATTCTTTTCACTTTCCTCACAATCAGGCGTGTATACAGGTACCTGCCTTTAACAGTTTGGGTTGAGGAGCAAGGGGGGCATGCTATGTATGTGTATGTCAGCAGTCACCTGAAAT
>NC_056733.1:1880314413-1880324413 GCF_019279795.1 Protopterus annectens | reverse complement strand
TAGTTTTCTTTCACCCAAAATGTTGAGAAACATTTTGTTTTTTATTACCTAATGATAATGGGCTACTACACATCGTACCCTTCTTTTAACTTTAAATATCTATAAATTGATACCATGTCATTAAGTCCCGGGGGTTTGGTGGCATTAACTCTCAATGCCACATAAGTTCTCTGTATTCCAACAACAATTCACATGGACCCCCTCCTATACATTAATTGATCTGATCAATAGCTGAAAACCTGAAATTATGTCCAGCATTTTTTTTTATTTGCTTATCCAAAGCATTGTTTGTGTTGTCTGTCTGAATGTCATATCCATGTTTATATATTCTTTTTTTAAAAGCATTAATAGTTTTACCTATATAAAATTGGCTGCAACACTGGCAGATGACTATATATACTAGTAATGTACTATTACAGTTAAGTTTGTGTTTTAACCTAATGTCTCCAACCCCTCTAATGTGGACACTGCCTTGCTCTCATATAAAGTGACATTGATGACAATGCCCTCATTTTTCATTCTTCCCTTGTTAGTGTCACTTTTTCCACTTTCTATTAGATTTGTAGACATTTATCTTTTTATATACTATTAATGGTTTGTCCCCCATTCTTCAAATGTTCATTTTGAGGCTCAAATATAGTCCATTTCGTGTACATAATATCCTTGATGTCATAAAACTTCAAATTAAATGACAACACCATATTAGTTCCACTTATAAAGGGACTTCCTAAGATGCATAAAGGTATCTTTCCCCCTCCTATACGCCCCATAGTGGCAGGTGAAAAATGGGTCACAGAGAATATTTCACGCTATTTGGAATTTAAACTATGACCAGTAGTTAGAAGTTTACCCACAATAGTGAAAGACACCTACCAGTTGCTAAATGATTTACATCTCTTAGTAGAAAATGATAGTATGCCATCTTCCTTTTTATTGGCATTGCTAGATGTTAAAAATTTATTCACAGCCATTCCTAATGATTATGGGATTGAGGCTGTGAGAGAACTGTTACACAGTAATGACACTTTAGATAAGGACCTACAATTGCTTATATGTACTTTGTTGGATATGGTATTAAATAACAACATGTTTTCTTTTCAAGATGATTTATACATACAGACATGGGGGGTTGCGATGGGCACCCCCTGTGCTAATTCGTATGTGAATCTGGTTATATATCACTGGGAGTCTGAATATTTATTCAATAGCAGCTTTATGGATAATATTATTCTATATAGACATTTTGTTGATGATATACTTATTATTTAGAAGGGTGACCATATGTCACTGGAACAATTGGTTGACTATCTTGAGTCTACGACTGATTTCCTAAGGTTCACCTTAGAATCATCACCTAGTAGGATAGATTTTCTAGATATTACCATCTCTAGAGATGTAGTAGGTCTGCTATCTACTACACTCTATAGGAAACCATGTTGGAGAAATGCATTATTGCAATTCAACAGCATGCATCCACAGTTTATTTTTCCTAACATTGTTAAGAATCAGTTCATGAGAATTTCCAAGTTATGTGATAACATTATGGAAAGAAATACACAGTTTAATACCCTGAGTGATTTATTTTTGCACAGGGGTTATCCATTTGATATGATAGAAAATATGAGATAAGATACGCTCATTATGAGTGATTCAAGTGTCAATACTACTAACACTACAGATGACCATCGTAATACTATTGTTAATAAAAGACAATTTAACAATAGGTTTACCTCTAAGACATACTCTAGTCATACTAATAGGAAAGTACCTTTTGTTACTAGATACACAAATGATATCAAATATATTACAGATATCATAAAGAAAAATTGGGATGTGATGCTTATAGATCGAGATACCAGCAATATAGTGGGTACTAAACCCACATTTAGTTATAGGAACAGTAAGAACCTTAAGAGGCTATTATGTATTGAAAAAATCAAGATAAATCCTATGGTTAGGAATGGACAATTCCAGACCTATGGTACTTTTCCATGTACTAGATGTAACATGTGTAAGTTCATTACCAGTGAATATCAATTCATTGTTCCTGAGTTGAATCATACATACAGCCTTAATTTTTATGCTACATGTAACACCATGAATTTGGTATATTTAGCCACCTGTATCAAATGTAATGCATACTATGTGGGGCTCACTTCAAGAAGACTAAAAGATCGCATATATAATCATACTTATGATATAAGAAAGATGAATTTAACAAATGCTTTAGCTAAACACGTAAGTTTGTATCATGACCATACCTTTAAATTTAGGGTCTTACAAATAATGAAATCCATTAAGAAAGGTGGTGATAGTCAAAATTATTTAGAGAAGGCTGAATTAGAATGGATTTTGAAATTGAGATCTCATATTGAACCTGGATTAAATTGTGCTGTTAGTATAAAACCTGTATTAGTTGCACGTAGATAACTATCTAGTGCATACACATTTTCAGTACAAATTATCGTTAGTTAAATGTAGATAACCATTTCAGTTTATATGTTTATATACCTACACATATATTTTATTCTGTATGATATTTATATAAATTAGTCATATAAGAATCATATTATTTGTCACACAGTTTGTAGTAATTAATTACTATGATATTTTACAGTATTGAATATTTTTATATGATACATAAATTCTCAGCGTTCTTCATTGTTTTATTTCATTTATATTTATTTTTATATATTCTTTACATGTCTGTGAATACATATATATTAATATATATACTTTTGTGCATATATTTTTATATATTTTTATATTTATATATACTTCCATTTGGCTTTAAGGAACCTAAATGGTTAATTGAATGATTGATAAAGACAAGTAGCTCATTAATTGGATGTGAGTTATATATAAAAGCAGATGTATTTAGCTTTATTTTAAAACCTGAGGAAGCGTACTTGGATGTACGTGAAAACGCTTGTTTGATATATACCTCGAATAAATTTTGTTTGCTCATCATCGTGGAGGTCTCTACTTGTTTTATCCTGTGATAGTCTCTGTACTTCTAGTGGAGATCCTTGGATGGTAACTTTCCTGTTGTTCCTGATAACAATAATATTACTGTTTGAAGTCGAATACATAGCACCCATTCACAAACAGTTTCCTTAGTTTTTATTTCTTGCTTTTTATATTTTACTTTTTATTGTTTGCTATTTATTATTTATTATCTAGTTTTCTTTCACCCAAAATGTTGAGAAACATTTTGTTTTTTATTACCTAATGATAATGGGCTACTACACATCGTACCCTTCTTTTAACTTTAAATATCTATAAATTGATACCATGTCATTAAGTCCCGGGGGTTTGGTGGCATTAACTCTCAATGCCACATAAGTTCTCTGTATTCCAACAACAATTCACATGGACCCCCTCCTATACATTAATTGATCTGATCAATAGCTGAAAACCTGAAATTATGTCCAGCATTTTTTTTTATTTGCTTATCCAAAGCATTGTTTGTGTTGTCTGTCTGAATGTCATATCCATGTTTATATATTCTTTTTTTAAAAGCATTAATAGTTTTACCTATATAAAATTGGCTGCAACACTGACAGATGACTATATATACTATTAATGTACTATTACAGTTAAGTTTGTGTTTTAACCTAATGTCTCCAAACCCTCTAATGTGGACACTGCCTTGCTCTCATATAAAGTGGCATTGATGACAATGCCCTCATTTTTCATTCTTCCCTTGTTAGTGTTACTTTTTCCACTTTCTATTAGATTTGTAGACATTTATCTTTTTATATACTATTAATGGTTTGTCCCCCATTCTTCAAATGTTCATTTTGAGGCTCAAATATAGTCCATTTCTTGTACATAATATCCTTGATGTCATAAAACTTCGAATTAAATGACAACACCATTGCATGCCTATATATATTAACAGTGTTGTCCACCTGTGTTGGGACCTGTCTAACTTGCATCATTCCATCATCTCCAGTCCCCAACAGGGAAAAAAAATGACCATTAATTCTTTTCATGGTTACCTCTTCAAATATTGGATCTACAAAGGTAAAGGGATACCCTCCACTTAGTAACATGTCCCTCAAAATATCCCTTTTTCATAATTCATAATATCAATTATCATATATGCTAAACATACACATTGTCCTTTTACCAATGTTCTTTTTTGGCTGATAGGATGTCCACTGTGGAAATGTAACAATGTGTTCAAGAAAGTTGGCTTTCTATATAGTGTAGACATAAAGCCATTATTTATTCTATCTTTATGAATGGAAATGTCTAAGAAATGTACTGTATCTTGGTGTATTTCCATGGGGAACCTAACAAAGGTACATAATTCATCTAACTTTTCTTGTGTTCCTTCCCAAAAAATAAGGATATCATCCAGGTATTGTCCGTAGAATTGACAATAGTGGAATAAAGGAGGCTGGAAGTCTGAGGTCACTTCCCATTGGGCTAATACGGTATTTGCAAAAATGGGGGCACAAGAGGCCCCATTGCCACTCCTGTCTTCTGTCTAAACAATTGATGGTTAAACATAATAAAATTGTTATGCAACACCATCTCCATCAATGTCTTGAGCATTGGTACCCTTGTATGGTCAAGGTTTGTATTCTGCCATAAAAAATCATAAAATAATTCAATCCTGTCATCATGGGGAATTTAAGTAAAGAGATCTTTGACATCTATTGTCAATCATTAAATGGACGGCATATAGTTCTTTTTTTAATTTTTTTCAAACAGTCACATGACTCTTTTAATATGCGTGGGAATTTTTCTAAATATCTTTTTAGGTGAAATCTATGAATTTTGCCAAAGTAAATGTTTTTGATGCCTGGGCATCCACAATTGGCCTAAGCGGTAGATCTACTGTACTCTTGTGAATTTTAGGAATACCAAAAATTGTCGGTATTCTAGAGTTGGTCTGACTTAAGAATTGTAGCTCACTTGAGGTGATCTGGTCATCAAAAACAAATCATCTAAAATAATATCAATGTGTCTGTAAGCTATGTTTAATTCATTCAGAGACACTTCCTCATAGTCATCACTGAACAAATATACCTGCATTTTGTCTATTTACATTTGCTGGTCTATCATGACCAGTACACCTCCCCTTATTGGGTTTCATAACTATGATAGCTTTGTTGTTAATGATATCCTCTAAGCGTCTATTCTCTCCTTCATTTAAATTTGCTGTTGTCTTTTTTCCCTGCATTTTAAACAATCTCCTAATGTCATTAGCACACATATTCTCATATGTCTCTAATACTGGATGCACAGGCAGATTATACACAGCTGGTTTTATACACTGCTTTCTTACTTCAGTTTGTTCTACACCATTGAATAAAAGGCAAAAATTCAATTTTCTTACATACAGTTTTTAGTCCAGTAGCCTTTTTTCTATATTACAGGTGTCCATGGTGGTGCAGTGGTTAGCGTTGCCACCTCACAGCAAGAGATTCTCTGATTCGATCTTCAACTGGCGTGCCTTCTGTGTGGAGTCTGTATGTCCTCCCTGTGTTCATGTGGGTTTCTTCTGGGTGCTCCAGTTTCCTCTCACATCCCAAAGACATGTTGTAGGCGGATTGGACACTCTAAATTAGCCCTAGGTGTGAGTGCATGCATGTGTGTGCCATCTGTGGAAGGTTGGGCGCCAGGCTGGCAATTCAACACTGTAAAACTCCACTGCCAATCATGAGCAGACAAGGTGATCTGCTGTGGCGATCCCTAACTGAGAAAAGCAGAAAGAAGAAGAAGAAGTCTTTTTTTCTATATTAGCTGAACACTTCGGAACAAAGTTCAAACCTTTCTCAAACAAGTTAGCCCATTCATTGGTGACAGTTAACCTACTCAGATTATAAATTTTGAAGTCTTGATGGTCATTGAGAATAACATGACAACTATTACATACATTGTTCACTTCATCAAATGCACCATCATTATTATTGTCAGCCAAAATCATTGCCATCTCATGTCTCTCCCCCTCCCCCTCTGCCCTGATACATGACCAGATTCATAATCCAGTCTGTCCCTTTCTAGTTTTTTGCTTTTCCTTAATATCAGTCAGGGTTTTGTCTATGTTAACAAGCAATGCTCTGCATTCATTAAGTTTAGAATCAAAGCATGAATCATTAACTATACTTTCATTCAAGTTGTTAACATTGACTTTTAAAACATTCATTTTTTTATCAATGTCTCTTACCAGGGCTTCCATGAGCACACACTCATGCCAGTTAAACATAGCCACAATTTCCGTGTGCAGGTCAGATCCATTTTTCAAGCCATTATGGAATTTTCATATTCATAGTCCTTTAGGGAGTTGCTCTCTCCGAAGGCATTCCCTAAGGTAACAGTTCTCTTGTTGCAATTTTCATAATTTCAGAGTATCAGCTTCCAGTTCTTTTAGTTGTTGGTCTACAGTTCCAAAACGTGTGCGATTAACTTCAGTCTTAAATTCACACACAGCCCCTTGGTGAAGCCATTCATTAAGACAAAATTGACTCTGCTGAAATTCCGCCCAAATGGCAGAAGTAACATCTTCGTCCCACCTTCCGTTGTTCCCTCCAGTGCTAAAATGACCTACTCCTTGACTGACAGAAGCAGGTGGAGTCCTCTGCCCTCATGTTATACCAGAGGACTGAGAGTCTTCTGTGTAGTGTGGAGCCAAATTATTTCTCATTCCAAATGTGGTAGGAGTAGAGTTTATTCCTGCCAAATCCTTGTAACTGCTGTGTCAGCACCTCAGTAAGTGCTGTTAGGTTCTCAATTGATTTTACCAACTCCGAGGTGAAACCTGAAGCCAAACTGTCAACTCTTGTGACTTCTTCCATCACAAATGTAACAGTTAAAATCCAAAACACCAAACACTAGGAACAATGCCATGAAAGAGACACCTGGTTGACAAGACTTCACAATTTATTGAGCACTTTCATCAATGAGTGCACATAGAGTTCTTCACAATAAGGAAGTATGCACTATCACTTCCTTTTAAAATCACAAAATCACATGACAAGATCATATGGCAAGTTGCATAATACAAAATTTCAATTTTCTTACATACAGTTTTAAGTCCAGTAGTGTTTTTTTCTATATTATCTGAACACTTCGGAACAAAGATCAAACCTTTGACAAACAAGTTAGCCCATTTGCTGGTGACAGTAAGCCTATTCAGATTATAAATGTTGAAGTCTTGATGGTCATTGAGAATAACATGACAATTATTGCATACATTGTTTACTTCATCAAATACAAAATGTTTCTCAACATTTTGGGTGGAGGAAAAATAGATAATAAATAATAAATAAAAAATAAATACTAAAAAAAAATAAAAAACAAGAAATAAAAACTAAGGAAACTGTGAATGGATGTTATGTATTTGACTTCACACAGTAACATTATTGGTTCTATGTATAAATAAATGAAACTTTTTAGTACAGAGCATTTTAGAAATGCAATGTTTTGGTATAAAAATGTGTAGGGGGGTGTGCACACACACACATAGTGTGTGTGTGTGTGTGTGTGTGTGTGTGTGTGTGTGTGTGTGTGTGTGTGTGTGTGTGTGTGTGTGTGGTTGTTTACATTCAGATCTTAAATAAAAAATATGTAAATAAAATGTTTGTATAATATTGGGGCATTTAAAAATATGGTAACATGGTTTAAAAAGTGTGGAGCCTTTTATAGTTGCATAGTTTCATAGTTTAGTACTAGGCTATCTGCCCTGGGGCATTTGTAAGCCTAGCCATAGTGATGTGGCTTTCGCCACCCCGTAAAATGGTACAAAATTGAAATTTTAAAATCTTAAATTTTGTATTATGCAACTTGCCATATGATTTTGTGATTTTTAAAAGGAAGTGATAGTGGATACTTCCTTATTCTGAACAAGTCTATGTGCACCCACTGACGAAAGAGCTCAATAAATTGTGAAGTCTTGTCAACCAGGTGTCTCTTTTGTGGTGTTGTTTTTAACTTGGAAACATAAATATACTAAGTACCCTAAGTTATCTAACACTGAATTTCTAAGACTAAATGTCATTTTAAAAGATAGTGTGAAACTTCTCTACCAACTTACAATATCCCTAACATCCCTTAATGCATTAGTCCATTGTTTCTTATCCACAACTTTCATTCCAAATTTCACACCTAGAACAGAAACATAATTTACAGAAGGACACAACAAACGCCCTATCTATCGTCACCGTATCACATATAACTCAACTTTTCTCCTTTTTTAAACTTAAACCAACTTTCCATAACAATACCCATACACTTTCCAGTACTTCCCTAAACCATCCTTTATTTATGGTAATAGAGACCAAATCATTCCCAAACAAAAACATGATATGTATAGCTAACCTATCCACTATAAGATGCCTAGCATCATAAAACATATCTCAACCTGTCTTGAAATAATGTTCATAACCATCATAAATAATATGCCACTTACAGGACAACTCTAAGACCACTTTTCACTTCTACTTTCTGACTCAGCCACCTATTTAATAATATACTATATACTAGCTTTACCTTTATCTTATGCTTTCATTAGTAGCCTGACGGCTTTCCTTCAAATTCCATTTGTTCTTATTTTACTCCGCAGATGATCCTGATCTTCATTGCTATGACCATGAACTAGACTATCATATGCTTTAGCCACATCACCCACCACCGATTTTACATCATTTTTCATTATGTCATCTATTACGCCCATCACAACCTGTAATATTTCTTGATAATGTCTCCTGTCATTCTATATATTCTTTCACCAACATACCTCTGCATAACCTTTTTATTCTTTCTCTGCATTATTTTCATCAGAATTTCCCATTTTAACTTTTTAAAAATCACTTCACATTTCCAACCACTTCATACTTTTCTTTCATCTTGTGATTTTTTTGTAACTTTTTCTCTTGCTTATTAAAAAAATAAAATAAACTGCATCATTTTACATAACTTCATCAATTCTGAACTGACTGTACACATTTTTAACACTTTGGAGTCTTTGTTCTGAAGGGGAAAAAAAACAGAATCACTCCATGGCTGTACATTCTTTTTTCTGCATATAAATATAAACATTTTTGTAATATTCTCACAGTTTCAAATGTAATGTCACAACATTTTTCCTTGCACACACAAATAAATGATCCTATATCTGGAACTTTATATCTCACAGGAGTTACAGTTTTGCCCTATGTAAAGTATTTGCCTATAATAGTATCTTTTTTTTGAAGAAATTCCTACCCCAAGATGCTGTAACCTCTTTAACGAATGCTCATCAGTGTTGGCTCCTTTTTCAGCTGACCTAGTAGATGTTGATCAGTCTTTAACTTGCTTGTTGATTGAAAGCCATCCTTTTCACTCTGCAAATTCTCTCCAACATATTCCTCCTGACTTTCCATATTCAGCAATAACTTGTCAGTCGTATAACTGCACAACAAGGCCGAATCCTCTCCTGAATCCTCTTTCTTGATCATGTGTATCCAGTCCCCTGAGTCTCTGTAACTTTGACTCCTCCCACACCATGGATACTGCAATTCAATTGCATCTCATCTGCACTCACCAGCACAGCCTTCTTCATAACCTTTCCATTGTCCTCCTCTCTTTCTTCCTCCAAATTAGCCACATGTTTCACAATCTCCTTGTCATTCATTTTTACACACTTATTAGGTACCACCATCTCGCCTCCTCTCCCAGCAGCGTCTGCACCAAGATACAGGAAGCAGTCCAACAAACAGGGGAATTTCCTCAGTGTCCTGGCCACATTTCCCCTAGTTAATATGAATACTACCATGGGACTCCCCTGAAAAGAAGCCATTGACCTAGTAGGTTGAATCAGATCAACAAAATATAAATAAATAAAATAAAATAAATACACAACTATACACAAGTGTGCAGAAAACAAGTCATGGTTCCATACTTCTATAGTTCATTTCTTTGTAAAAGAACATACAGATGAACATATGTTTTTAAGTTCCCACCCCACAGATAAAGGACACTTCGCAAATTTGGTCTTAATTGTCCC
>NC_056733.1:1880249413-1880309413 GCF_019279795.1 Protopterus annectens | reverse complement strand
TGTCTATTCTATTAGCACATGCATATAAGTTACTGAGCACATGCAAAATTAGTGCCATTTTGTATAGTCATTCGGAGTGAGTGGAAGCTTGAATGGAGATGAACATGTGAGTGTGTTAGAAGAAATGAGTGAGTCACTAAACATACAATGTTCAAAGTATATGTTTCACTTACAGCTCCTGAAAAATGACTTGAACCCATACCATGCCTCAGTGTCTCACTTGAATACACGAAACATGCAGCATGATGTCAGAATGGGATGCGAAGTTTAAGCAGCTTGCAAATGGGTATCCTCCATGGTCATAGCTCATAGGAAAATCTCAGATGATATTCGAATATGTATTGATCCAAGAGACTTAAACAAAGCATTTAAGCATCCTCATCTTCCAATGTATACAGTAGAAGAGGTAGCCACTCTCATGCCAAATGACACTGTTTTCTCAGTCTTAGATGCAAAAAGTTCCTATTGGCAGATTTCATTGGATTGCAAATCTTCATTATTAACCACCTTCAGTAAACCATTTGGTAGATACAGATTTTTCAGAATGCCATTTGGAATAAATTCTGCTGTGGAGTCTTTCAACATGCGATGGAACAAATTTTTCAGGTTATCTATGTGCTATTATAGCAGACGGAATTACTGTTGGAGGCAATGGTGAAGACGAACATAATAGAAATCTCAGGAAGGTTCTAGAACATGCACGTGAAGTAAATCTTAAACTGAATCCTCAGAAATGTAAATTCAAGCTGAAAGAAGTTACTTATGTGGGTCATTTGTTTACCAGTTCTGGCTTACAACCAGATCCATCTTAACAGATAGCAATTCTTAAAATGCCATCTCCAGAGAATGTCACATCTTTATAATGTTTTCTAGGTATGGTCAACTATTTAGGAAAGTTCATCCCAGACTTGAGTGAGCCTTCTGCCCTGCTACATGAGTTGACATGCAAAAATGTACACTGGTCCTGGTTTGAACAACACCAAAGAGCATTTGATATTCTGAAGCAGAAAATTGCCAGTCAACCAACATTAAGTTATTATGATGTTCACAAACCTGTGATTCTTTCTTATGAAGCTTCGAAGTATGGCCTTAGTGCAGCATATCTTCAAGAAAGCATACCTATAGCCTGTGCATCAAGAACTTTAACCCAAAGAGAGATGCATTATGTGGGAATAAAGAAAGAACTTTTGGCAGTAGTGTTCAGATTTTCAAAGTTCAATGATTATATTTATGGCAAACCTATCTAAATATTGACGGATCACCAACCATTAGCGACAATTTTGAAAAAGCTTATACATACAGCTCCAGCATGCTTCCAATGTCATCATCATTCTCTTTCGGCTTTTCCCGTTAGGGGTCGCCACAGCGGATCATCTCTTTCCATTTCTTCCTATCCTCTGCATCTTGCTCTGTCACACCAACCACCTGCATGTCCTCTCTCACCACGTCCATAAACCTTATCTTAGGCCTTCCTCTATTCCTCTTACCTGGCAGCTCCATCCTTAGCATCTTTTTCCCAATATACCCATCATCCCTCCTCAACACATGTCCAAACCAACACAATCTCGTCTCTCTTGCTTTGTTTCCAAACTGTCCAACATGAGCTGACCCTCTAATATACTGATTCCTAATCCTATCCATTCTAGTCACACCAAGTGCAAATCTTAACATCTTTAACTCTGCCACATCCAGCTCTGACTCCTGCCTTTTTGTCAATGCCACTGTCTCCAACCCATATAACATAGCTGGTCTCACTACCCTCTTGTAGACCTTCCCTTTCACTCTTACTGGTACCCGTCTGTCACAAATCACTCCTGACACTCTTCTCCACCCATTCCACTCTGCCTGTACTCTCTTCTTCACCTCTCTTCCACATTCACCATTACTCTGAACTGTTGATCCCAAGTACTTAAACTCGTCCACTTTTACCAACTCTACTCCCTGCATCCTCACCATTCCTCTACCCTCCCTCTCATTTACACACATATATTCTGTCTTAGCCCTGCTGACCTTCATTCCTCTGCTCTCTAGAGCATATCTCCACCTCTCCAGAGTCTCCTCAACCTGATTCCTACTCTCACTACAGATCACAATGTCATCTGCAAACATCATAGTCCACGGGCCTCCTGTCTGATCTCATCTGTCAACCTGTCCATCACCACTGCAAATAAGAAAGGACTCAGAGCTGATCCTTGATGTAATCCCACCTCCACCTTAAACGGATCTGTCACTCCCACTGCAGTCCTCACCACTGTCACACTACCCTCGTACATATCCTGTACCACTCTTACATACTTCTCTGCCACTCCCGACTTCCTCATACAATACCACAACTCTTCTCTAGGCACCCTGTCATATGCTTTCTCCAAGTCTACAAAGGCACAATGCAACTCCTTCTGACCTTCTCTGTATTTCTCCAACAACACTCTCAGAGCAAACATTGCATATGTAGTGCTCTTTCCTGGCATGAAACCATACTGCTGATCACTAATCATCACCTCCCTTCTTAACCTTGCTTCCACTACTCTTTCCCATAACTCCAAGCTGTGACTAATCAGTTTTATCCCTCTGTAGTTACTGCAGCTCTGCACATCACCCTTATTCTTAAAGATAGGTACCAAAACACTTTTTCTCCACTCCTCAGGCATCCTCTGACTTTCCAAAATTTCATTAAACAATCTAGTTAGAAATTCCACTGCCATTTCTCCTAAGCACCTCCATGCTTCCATTGGTAAGTCCAAAGCATGGAAGCATGCTTCCAATGTATGATGTTAAAATTGCAAAAGTACAATTTCAAGCTTGCCTATCCAAAAGGCAAATATTTATACCTTACTGATGCTTTGTCACATGCAGCCAGACAAATAACAGAACAGCATGAAAACAGGAAAGCAGAATTTGAAGTCTGGAAGTCAGAAAGCTTTTGTCATTACATCTTGATGAACTAAGAAATTATACAGCTTCAGGCCCAATTCTCTTAAAGACGAAAAATGTTATCAGTCAAGGATGGCCAGCATGACAAATCAGTTTACCACTTGACATTCAGCAGTATTTTCCTTACAGGGACAAGCTCATGATGGAAGATGGAATCATCATGAAAGGTCTAAAAATGGTAATTCCTAAAGCATTACAAAAAGAATATATCAACATGTTGTATAATGGTCACCCAGGCACTGATTCAACTAAAAGAAGGGCAAGAGGCATAGTATTTTGGTATTCTATGTCCAAGTATATAGAGAATGAAGCTCTACCATGTTCAATTTGACACAGCACTAAACCGCACCAACAAAAAGAACCTCTTCAGTTAAACCAGATTCCTGAATTACCATGGTCGACAGTTGCTACAGATATTTCCGAATGGAATGGTCAGCATTACTTAGTGTTAGTAGACTCTTATTCAGATTGATTTGAAATTGACCTACTTCCTAACTTTATATACAGCAATGTCATTACAAAATTGAAGAGACATTTTTCTGCCCACAGTAGTCCACCCAAAATCATTTCTGACAATCGTGCACACTTTACAAGTCAACAGTTTAAGAATTTGCTGAGTCATGGGACTTTGTTCATATTACTAGTAGTATTCAGTGTCCACAGTCCAATGGGTTACTTGAACATGCAGTTTAGAGTGCAAAACGTTTGTTGGAGAAATCCAAGGGAGATGGTACCAATGTTCTCCTTAACTTAATCAATCTCAGAAACATTCCTTGAGACAATTTACTTGGTTCACCTGCTCAGAGATTAATGTCCAGACAGACTAGAACAACTTCACCAATCAACAAACAAATGTTACTACCAAATGCAAAGAACAACAGAGTGGTCAAAACTTAACTTTCGAGAAAATGTCAGTCACAAAACTTGTATTATGATAACACCAGTAAACCTCTTAGACCATTAAGACAAGGAGAAGTTGTGAGAATGCAAACATCTATAGGATATGCCCAAGTTGGAATCATGAAAAATATTTGTGAAGAACAAAGATCTTACATCATACAATCTGAAGGAATGGACTTTTGAAGGAACAGAGGACATATATTACCAGTCTCTGAACCAGTGATGCAGCAGATTGCCTGTGCTGATGACTCTATTTCTCAGAGTTACTCTACACCTGATCAAATTCTAGAGGAAAGCGTACTTTCTTCAAATAATCCTGATTCAATCCCCAAAGTTCCAATTGTGATGGAATCCCCAGAGACTGTCCCTGTTTCTAAATCCAGTCAAAGTTTTTATGTGACAAGACTGGGCGGAATTTTCAGACTCAATCTGAAATACACAGTGACTTGGACTTGAGTTCAAATCTGTTGTTGAAATATTGATATGATATTTAACCTGTAAAATATCTTGTTCTCCTATTTCATATCAAACAAATTAAAGAGGGAGAATTTAGATCAGTAAGTATCTTGAACCTAGTCAGCCACTGTAGCTAGATAGCACATGCATATAAGTTACTGAGCACATGCAAGATCAGTGCCATTTTGTATAGTCATTCAGAGTGAGTGCTAGCTTGAATGGAGATGCACATGTGAGTGTGTTAGAAGAAATGAGTGAGTCAGTAAACATACAAAGTTCGAAGTATATGTTTCAGTTACAGCTTCTGATGTGTTTGTGTACAATAAACGACTTGAACCCATACCATGCCTCAGTGTCTCATTTGAATACATGAGACGTGGCAGTATTCTGCATGTACATTTCTGCTGTATCATTTCAAGCATATTAACATCCTTAAGGTGAAATATGCACACGTGTTGTTATATATTCCATAAATGGTTGAATTAATGACCTGTAAGGAGATCCAGACTCTTAGAATATCCAACAGCTATAAACAAAACATTAAAGAAGAACATGGTCCTTTTGAATAGAACAATTGCTGACTGGATGAGAGAAGGTAATTGACAAGATACTATTAAAAATGGACAAGACATAATGGCACTAGGTGACTCTATAATGCAACCACTGGTCCATCCTTGGCCTAACAACTACTCATAAAGAAGAAAATAGTATTTCTACCATACCTGGTGTAAAATTAATTGAAGAACATGGTTTAAAGCATAACAGAACATCTACAGGTAATAAATATAAATGTGTTGTTTTGCATGTTGTATGACAAATGACTTAAGTGATCTTCTGTTACAATATATGCAGAATGCCACTGAAATAAATTCAAAATACCTTAAACACAAAACTGTAAAGTGATTTCTAGTGAAGTCATTACACTTCCAATATTAGCAGAGTAAGAGTTTACTACAGTTCATCAATACAATAACTGGATTATACAGTGGTACACAAAGAACATTCTAGCAACAGTTCAAAGTAATGGCGAGTGTGGAAGAGAGGTGAAGAAGAGAGTACAGGCAGGATGGAGTGGGTGGAGAAGAGTGTCAGGAGTAATTTGTGACAGACTAGTACCAGTAAGAGTGAAAGGGAATGTCTACAAGAGGGTAGTGCGACTAGCTATGTTATACGGGTTGGAGACAGTGGCATTGACAAAAAGGCAGGAGTCAGAGCTTGACGTGGCAGAGTTGAAGATGTTAAGATTTGCACTGGGTGTGACAAGGATGGACAGGATTAGGAATAAGTATATTAGAGGGTCAGCCCAGGTTGGAAGGTGTGGAGACAAAGCCAGAGAGGCAAGATTACATTGGTTTGGACATGTGCTGAGGAGGGATGCAGAGTATATTGGGAAAAAGATGCTAAGGATGAAGCTGACAGGAAACAGGAAAAGAGGAAGGCCTAAGATAAGGTTTATGGATGTGGTGAGAGAGGATATGCAGGTGGTTGGTGTGACAGAGCAAGATGCAGAGGACAGGAGGAAATGGAAACAGTTGATCTGCTGTGGCGACCCCTAACGGGAGCAGCTGAAAGAAGAAGAAGAAGAAGAAGAAGAAGAAGACACAAAGAACATTCTAGGATTTATTACATATTGGGATGATATTATGACTGTGGGGTGTTTTTTAGGGTTGGACTTCACTTGAATTATTGTGGTACAACATTTTTTTGCCACAAATTCAGAGAATACATTAAGTTATTTTAGAAGGGATGGCAGCAGAACTAGGACTCAGTTTAGTCAACCAGGAAGCAGAACTCCTTTGGAAGTACACATTTGTGACATATGACATGTAGCACAAGTTTAATTTTTTTATAATTAGCTATGCACATATTTCTTAACTAAACCAGTGAATATAACATCTGTCCAAAGCATCACTAAAATTAAACTGTGTTGTTTGAGATCCCCATGGTAATTAAGCGATTATTGGACTCCAAGGTTGGAGTCTCCTACCAGGTAGTGGCAGCTTATTCCATGATTAAACAGTAGAATGTGAGATAAACTTTCTTCTCCTCTTGTAATTATTTTCAAACTACCTAAAACTTAAATGGAAGCAACAAATGTGAGTGACCAGTATGGTGGGTTATACTCAAGCACACAGAAGCACACATTTTTAAAATAAAGAAATAATGTATTATTCATTGATATATCTCTTTTCTCTCAATTATCATTGATGTGAGATAAGGGTGACTTTGAACTCCATGATGGATTCCATCATATTATTAATATTAAATGTTAATATTAATAACCCATCTCAAAATTAATCCCAAGAATATATAATCATTGTATCAATCACATCCTGCTTGGCAACTACCTGTCCATAACCGAAAACTTATTACATTGGTCATCCTCTACACTTAACCAGGAAAACTACCAGGCTATCTAAAGATACCCTAGCACTACTGAAGCAAAGAGACAGGGCATGGTCCACTTACCACACTATCAAAAATTAAATAGACCACACAACATATCAGCAGCTTCATAATCCGGCTAAGAGACGGATCAAAATAGACAAGTAAAACTATTTCCTTTCAATCAGCAAACCCACCAATTTAACCCCAGAAAATTTTTACAAAACATTAACAATCTTCTCAACCCAGGCTATACCCCCACCCCCTACCCACAAACTCCAAGGTTTCAGACCCAGTAACTACACAATTTAATACCCACTTCATCAACTCAATCACATCTCTTCTTAGTAATCCAACTACTCAACCTCTCACTGTACCCCTTCCCTCTTCTGACTCCCCCACTCCCTTCTCTTTCACCCCTTTCCAAACAAATTACATAAAATCTCTCATTTCCAAACTCAAATCTTGTTGCCCAGCAGCTGATAAATTACCCAGTGAATTGCTTAAAACTGCTGACCCCTCAATTGCCTATCCCATATCAGTTCTAATCAACCATTCAATCTCTGAACAATATGTACCCCATCTATGGAAAATATCTCACATAATTTTCCTACAAAAAGGTAGCCCCTCTAAGGATCTAACTAACTACCATCCCATAGCCATACTCTACCCTCTAGCCAAAATCTTAGAAAAATCTATTTACTCCCAATTGCTTGCCCACCTCCTTAATCACAAACTCCTCTCTTCCACACAACACAGCTTTAGGCCAAAACACAGGACCAGTACTGCCTTGCTATCTTTCACAAACACCATTCAAGATCTTATAAACAGATGCCAAATGGTCTCCTCCATATTCCTTAACATGTCAAAAGCCTTTTACACTGTCTTCCACCAAATCCTACTAAATAGACTATTGTCCCATGGCCTCAACACAACAGCCCTGTCCTGGTCCCATAGTTATCTCTCTAACCATCAGCAAGCCACCAAATGGGGGAACACCCTGTCTTCCCTTCTACCAATCACTGTTGGTGTACCCCAAGGAACCATACTTGGCCTCCTTCTCTTTACAATTGTTACTAACAACCTCAGCTCTTCAACCCAACTAACCTCCATAGTCCACTACGCCAAGTCAACATTAATCTGCGCAGCCCCCACCCCCCCAGGACCTACAAACAAAAATGCAAAAATCTTTCCAGGACATAGAAAACTACCTCACTAGCCATCAACTCATACTTAACCCCAACAAAACCAAGTTAATTGTCTTCAATTACAATAAACCCAAAACATGGCTGACTCCACTTTCTATCCTTTCCACAAATGGAACTAAAATCGATCCCACCTGCAAAGCCAAACTTCTAGGTGTCACAATCGATGATAATCTATAGATTGACACCCACATCTCCTTCACCATCAAAAAAGTCCATTCTAAACTTGGCACCCTTTATAGAATTAAACCTTACCTTACAGACAACGCCAGACTAGCCACTGCCTGCACACATCTACTCTCCACCCTCCTCTATGGCTCTCTAGTATTTACAAACATTCTTAAATCTGACCTAAATAATCTGGAATCATGCTACAATAAAATCTCCAAGTTTGCCACAGGCCACCCTTACAGAACCCACCACTATTCTGTACTCTCCCAACTTAAATGGTTAGAACTACCAAACTTTCTAACATTTAACCAACTGTCCACAGCCCACAACATAATTCACAAACCTAACAACTGCCCGGCACTCACCAATCTAGTCCAGCCCAACAGCAATCCTAGAACACTAAGATTCTCAAATAGACTATTGTTAAAGATTACCCAAGCCCACAACTCATAGGGCACTGCCCACTTCTCCTATAAAATTGCCAAACTGTAGAACACTCTTCCTCAACCTATGGCTAAAAACCCCAGCATTCATGAGTTTGAAAACCTCTTCAGGAACATCTGACAAAATACTGGCCCTGCTCCTGGCATACTCCTGGTTAAGTTACCTACTACTCCCTTACATTACCCTAAACTAGCTCATTCTCACAGTCACAAATATTAACGACTGAAGGCCATCTTGTTTCTACACTCAGTTACAGTTAGCACTGTATACACATATACTGATTTCCCTTTAACTGTTAAGTAGACTGCATTTCTCTATCTTGCAATTACTGTATCACACTGTCCTCACTATTAACTCATGCGGCAGGTTTTTATCACTAACTGTGCCATTTTTGTTAAATTTGTTTTAATTATTTGTTAATTATTGTTATATAACTAATTTCTTTACTGACTTGCTTTGTACATTATTGATTATTACATGTTCAGTTTGATTGTTCAGTACTGTCTATTTGTATGTATGGATCTTTTCTCCCTGGGCCTTCGCTGAAAATAGGCCTCATGCCCAGCTGGGCACTGCCTAGTAAACAAACAAAATAAATAAATAAATAAACCATAATTATGGATGACTTCACTACAGACTGGCTAACCTATGCCGCAGACAACCCCTCTAACTTTATAAACCTATATGGTTACACTCAGACAATAAAATCCCCAACTAGAATAGGCAAGCACAACAATAGGCAGTCCATATGTAGTAGGGTGCCTTCCTGACAGCCTAAGCAACCATCTACCTACCTATCTCCTCACTCAGGCAGGACCTCCACTATCCAAAAATGCCACATACAAACAGGTTTGTAACAAAACACAATTGTCTCCCAATACCTTCATATCACTCCTCTGGCATTGTGACTGGTCATTGTTAAAGTATCTCCAGCTGGATTCTGCCATAAAATAATACTTTAACAACAACTTCCTAAACATTATAAACAGTCTAGCACCCCCCAGAAATGCCTGGGTAAAATCAACCTGCACACCATGATTAACTATAGATACCAAAGAGCTACTCAAACTGAGAGACAAAGCCTGGAAAAAATATCAGGACAACAAAAAAAAAAAAACACCTTAGACTACTACCAAGAACTGTGAAACAAATCTAAAAATCAAATTAGGAATAATAAAAAATCATGTTACACTAGAATACAACAAAAACACCAAAACAATCCTCAGAAATTCTGGGATGCTATAAAGTAACTTCTAGTACCTGGACAAACCTCAACCCCAACCCCCTCCACCACAAATACCGCTGACAGCATAGCCACACAATTCAATACACATTTTACTAACTCTGTACTATCACTAGTCAAAAACAACATCAACACTCCCCTATCCACTCCTACAGAAGCTGAAGCTAGTACAAACACACACTCATCCTAAAACCTGTCCAAGCCAGCACCATAAGAAAATTACTCAACAAACTAAAACCCACATCTTTAGCAACAGATCAACTGACAACTGAATATCTCAAACTAGCAGCCAATGCCATCTCTTATCCCAGCTCACTTCTGATCAACCAGTCTATCACAGAACAATATATTCCCAAACTCTGGAAAACTTCCTATATAACCCCCCCCCCCTCCATAAAGGTGGAAACTCAACAGACCTCACTAACTACAAGCCAATAGCCATACTATTACCACATTCAAAAATTCTAGAAAAAATGCATACACTCACATTTGGTTTCTTGATTTAAAATTAGCTCCCCCAGATAAGTGTATAAAGTACAGACGTTCAAGTTGAACTGGACCCGCCATTGCCTATACAACAAACATAGTCCACTGCTTACTAACTTATAAGAAAAAGATTATTATGACAGCTTCTGAAACACTTCTGAGTACTTCAGATTTTCCAAAGTATAATTTTCTAGTAAGAAATCACACTCTTTCTGGTGCAGTCAGGTTGATAGTTCAAAGGTTAAAAATGAAACATTTATTCAGTAAAGGTTCAGCTTAGTGATGAAGAACATGATTTTACTATATCAGCTTTTTAGACTTAGGCAGGTTGTATAGTATGAATTTTTGACTTTTGTTGATACAATCGTTAAAGTGTACATTAGTGTGTATTATATCCAAAACAAACCTTTGATGACAGTTGCCATTTTAATGCTATGACCATTTATTTTGCAATTATAATTTATGTTCTTTTGGCAATGTCTCATTTACAAACATTTTTATTTATTTATTATTTATTTTACATTTGTTGACCGGGTATGTCCAACTGAGCTGAGTAGCCCTTTTTTAGTGGAGGCCTGGGGAGAAAAGCTCCACATAACATACAATTAATATGTACACAGAATAATTAAAAAGCAAAAAAAATCATAAGTCTTGAGAGACTATTACAATATATACAAATGTGTCAGATATGACAATATATACAATGTGTCTCAGATTAATAAAAAAAAATTCAAAAGTATAAGGTTTCATAACACAACACTATACATATTGAGAGTAACCCTTTGACAGGTGATGTAGTACTGAGTATTTATAGTAGCTTTAGCAGATTGTGCTTATGGAGAGTAAGTACAGTGACAAGCCAGGAGACTATTAAGGTACTCTCTAGTGGCTGATTTAAATCATTTAGGATTTGTAAGGGTCCTGATTTCTACAGGGAGTTTATTCCAGGCAATTGCTGGGTGACGGCTGTATATGTTGCACCCTGATTTGGTCTTGGGTTTATATACTTGTAGCAGGTTTGGTGTAGAGCTTTGGAGTGGTCTAGAAGGAGAATAGTCCGAGATGAGGGAGGATAATGTTGGACAGTAAGAAGGTAGGTATAGGATAGAGTGAATGATCTGGAGCTGAGAAAGGAGAAGGTGGTGGGGTAGTTCGAGCCAATTTAGATATTTTAGGGAGAGACAGTGATGGGATTTATAGGTTTGTTGAGTCACAAATCTAGCTACCTTGTTGTAGGTAGCCTCAAGTTTGCCCAGGAGTGAGGAGATCAGGTCTGTGAGAATTTGTGAGCTGTATAAAAGACTGGGTAAAAGGTAGGCATGAGACACAGAGAAAATTTTGCCTCGGTTGTGAGGAAAGTTTTTTTTCTGTACAGGAGACATAATTTCTGGTGAGTCTTCTTAATGCATTTGGAAAAATGTAGGTCAAATTTTGGATGATCATCGATGGTAACACCGAGGAGCTTTCTGCTGGATTTATCCTCAGTGAGAGTACTGTTAAGAGATTGTATGGAGAAGATGGATTTTATATGATTAGCACTTTTGGGAGAAAGAGTAATAGTTTTGTTTTTTATTGGGTTGAGGATGAGGTGGTTATTGGAGAGCTAGGTCTCAGCAGAGTTAAAAGAGGTCTGAATAGTTGAAAGAAATTCAGAGGCAGAGTTGGCAATAGTGATGCCTGTAGAGTCATCAGCATATTGTATTAGGGAAGATAGAGGGCAAGACAAATAGAGCTGATAAGTGAATACATTCAAACGTAATGGCCCAAGTAGAAAGCCTTGAGGAACTCACATTTTCACTGGGAGTAAGGGGGATAGTGCCAGAGTGCCATTTAAATGATTGTTGTGAGGTAACTGGAGAACCATGCAACAGTATCAGAGAATAAGTTGAGGTTAGATAGTTTTTCCAAGAGAAGAGGGTGAAACACAGTGTCAAAAGCCTTTGAAACATCTAGGAAGAGACAAGAGATAAGCTTGTGGTCACCTCTGACTAGATAAAGTGTGTTAAGGAAGGATAGTAGGGCTGTGGTAGTGATATGTTTAGGACGGAATCCATGTTGGGTTGGTGTAAGCAGATTTTCCTGTGTTAGATATTGAATGACTTATCTATATACACATTTTTTCAGTATTTTAGAGATGGGTGAGATTATAGCAATTGGTCTGAAGTTGGTTATATCTGAGGAGTTACCCCCTTTATGGATAGGTAGGGTATAGAATTGTTTCCAGATGGAAGGAACCTTAGATTCAGAGATGGAGCGATTTATCAGTATAGATATAGGAACAGCAAGAGAGTCAGCTGCAAGCTGAAGAAAAGATGAGGAAATGCTGTCAGCTGATACTGAGGATGGTTTTAGTTATGAGAGTAAAGTTTTGATGTAACTGGTAGGCACAGATTTGATGGAGAAGGTAGGGGTAGAGTTAGTAGTTGGAGCAGGTTTAGGGAAGTTGGGTTGGTTAGTAGTAAGGGAGTTAGATTTAGGGGTAAATAGCTTTGATATGGATTCAATAAAGTAGGTATTAAAATCTGTGGCTATTTCTTGAGGTGTTTTGTCTTTGTATGGATTAGGAGAGGAGGGATTTCCAGATGTAGTATTTGGTTTATGGCATTCCAGAATTTTTTGGGATTAGATTTTAAAGCAGTTGGAGGGTTGAAATAGAAGTCTCGTTTGTCTTTATTAATGTGTTTTTTTTCCAGATTTCTGACTTCTTTATATTTTTGTAAGTCCTGACGGAGTTTGGTATGTGTCTATCTTTTCCATGACTTGTCTATAGATTTCATTAGGGTGCGTGTTGTTTTTGATAGCCAGGGAGCTATAGTAGAGTTTATGCAAACTTTGCGGAGAGGGGCTAGAGAATTTAAGATGCTAAGGAAGGTGGAGTCGAAAGCATGGACTGCTTCATCAAGAGGGAGTTGGGTGAAGAATTCTCAGTTTACTGTTGAGAGGAGAAATTTAAAAGTGTCAGGGTGAAAGTTAGATAGCTTGCGACAAGTTATATATCGGTGTGATTTTTGGAAGGGGGGAGTGAGTCTAAGCACTTTTATAGAGGAGTGATCGCTGTGTGTGTTAGGTAATATTTCTGGGTTATGATATTTGGAGGGGTTAGAGACTAATGGGCAGTCTATATGGGTACTAGGTGTTTGTGAGTTGTTAGTATGTGTAGGATGTGTGATTAGTTGTGTAAAGCCATATAAAGTAATGTGATGTGAAGTGTAGGATTACAAGAGTTAGCCAGTTAATATTAACGTCCACAAGGAGTATGGTTTCATTGGGAATGTGTTGAGAAAAATATGACAGAATGTTTTCCAGCAGAGGAATGTTGTCCCCTGGTGGAATGTAGATGGCTGCTACTGTGATATTAGTGTGGTCATTGAGTTTGAGGTCAGCCGTGAGTAATTCTGCAGGTGGAAAGGCTGGCGCAGTATTCATGGGACTAGAGACTGCAAGATGGTTGGAGAAGACAATGGCGACTCCACCCCCTTTTTTTATTTTGGCAATCTAGTCGGAGTATGTTGTACCCTGGGGGGGAGAAAGTCTTTGTCTAGGTTTTGAGGTTTTAGCCACATTTTTGTTAGAGAGATTATATCAGCAGGGTAGTTTGATATCCAGGCTTGGAATTGGCTGACTTTGTTAAGAATACTACAAGTGCTCATTGAGTAAAAGAAAATATGTTTGTTTAGAAGGGATGTGTCTCCTAAGTTGGTAGAGGTATTGTTAATGGAGGTATGGTTGAGATTAGGTCCAGGATTAGGGTGCACATCACTTGAGAGAAGTAGGGTTCCAGAGGCAAAGCAGAGTTTGTATTTAAGGTAGTGATTAAGGTGCTTTGTCTTACTTTTAAAATATAGAGGAACGGAGGGTAGGAAGTTTGATTTTTGGACGTGGTGTATTGAAGGACAGAATTAATGCAGAGATAGTTATTGGCTGTTGAGAAGTAGGGAAGCTGTTGTAAAAGGAACATGCTGGGTCTTTGGGAAATGGAGGTAGATATATAGTAAAGGATGTAAGAGAGAGAAGAAGATATAATAGAGGAAAGAGAAGTATAGAGAGTATTAAGATATTCATGATTGTCTGAAGTGAGATTAGGAGTGAAAGTGTAAGCGACTTTAGAGCTGAAGGTTGTAGGATGTTCAAATAATAAGAGAAGTAATGGTAGTATGTCCAGCAGGGGGAGTAGGAGAAGTAGATGGAGGATAATTAGTAATGTAGGTCATGGGTGGGACAAGTCTGTTAGATGTATGAAAGAAGGCAGGAAGGGGTGTGGCTTAAGAGGTAGGGGTGTCAGATGGTTAGGTATAAAGGAAATTATATGGGGATGGGTGGGAATGGGGGTGGGTAGCGGAGTAAAATTAGCCTGAGAGTAGCAAGGGCGAATGGAATGGGGTTGCACCTGGAAGGTGGATTTGTCAGGAAACAATCAGAAAGTTCCTACAGAGAGAGGTTTCCAAAATAGTACTGGTGTTTCAGTGTAACAAACAAACAGTTGAGAAGTGAAGAAGAGCAGTATTAGTGTACTTTAGGGCTCTGGGCAAGAAATAATAGTGTTTGCAAGGTCTAGGGGCTTTAAGTAGGAATAGAGGAGTAAGAAATGAGAGTGCGTGGAATGATGGGGAAAGAAGGTCAAAAAGGGGAATGGCATTCAGGGTATCGTGCTCACGTTGGAGAGTGACTTACTGAGCAATGCAGCAGAACAGTTCAGTTTTGATGGAATGATTTCCTTTAGAGAGTGAAAAAGAAATTTACTGCATACTTTGTTGACTGTCTTTTGATTGGGAAAGCCCTTGAAGCAGACGGATGGGACCCAAGTCATTGTTAAAGGAGTACTGTATCCATGCCGTACAAGGGTTAGCTTCTATTGGAAAGTGGCTGAGGATAGAGTTAGGAGGGGAAAAGAGGGAGAGAAGGCAGGGGAAAAATATTATAAGCCTTATACAGGAAGGTATCGGAATGACATATAACATAGTATGAAGGCAAATACAACACCCGCTAATTTTCTATATAAACTCCAACAGTAAAGAGCACGAACCCGTGTACAATTTAGTGTCAGCACTCTATTAATCAATTAATTTTGTGCAAATGTACATGAGAATCATCCAAAAGGTATATCAAAAGACAGCTGCTAAGAACAGCCACAGTTAGGCTGTTAGGATAGCTCTTGAGACTTTCAGGATAATACCACGAGCAAAAGAGCAGCAATATTACAGTTAATTTACTCTAATTGCACACCTTTGTGTGTTTAATGGGGGTGAGAATATTTAATTCAGCTGAGCTCAGTATGCTTTATAAAGCATTTATGTACTATCGGCAGTTAAAAACAGCACTGAAACAAGGAATTGAAAATTCAGCAAGTTCACTAATCTACAATGCACTTAACTCCTATCAGCAGATACAAACTATGTCAGTTCTCAAATGCTACTCTAGTCTGTTATGGAAACATGCTTCAAAAGGAAAAAAAGTAGTCACCAGTATTGCTACAATTGCAATCAGCAAGGTGTAACAACAATAAGAGTTTGTGAGCATATAAAACATTAGAGAACAGCATTTAGCTATTACATAGAGCACGTTAAGCTTCACCATTAATTAACCAATGCAGGACTAGCAATGAGGCAACCAATAATATTTTTCAAGTCAGTGCAGCCAATTAAAAGGAGATATACAGACTTTAGCAAGTTACAGCTTTCATCAATGTAATCATAATAAACAACAAAAAAATGAGTACATTTTGCAGTAGTAAGTCAACAGTTCCTGGTTACCTGGTGAGCTTCATTAAAGGTGAGGTCTTCACTATGACTTTAAGTGTATATCTTTTGAAGACTGTCTTGGAAAATTTGTGTTATTTACTGAGGTCATTATGTCACCCATTTTGCAGTCATCAGGACATTTGATTATTCATAACCAATTTCCTGCATTTGCAGAAACGTAAAAAGAAGTAACCCCAGTACAGCATCCTGTAGGATATCACTGGTGACCACTGTTAGGATAGAAAGACAAACTCCATCTTGACCTGTTGTGTCTTCTTAACCACTGTTGTTCTCACTGAATTATATTATTTATTTTATTTTACAATTGTTGACCGGGCTAATCTAACTGGATATATGTCCATTTTCAGTAAAAGCCTGGAGAGAAAAGCTCCACATAAAAAACAAGAACAAACATTCCAACTTCAGTTACAGTTTACTTGTCAGACACAACAGGTGTTACATGATAACTTAGCATTCATGATAGATAATAGCAAAAAATAAATAAATACATAGAACCCCCCCCCCTTTTTTTTTTTTTTTGTAGTTGACCAGACAATAGTAGAAGAAAAGAGTATTCAGAAGGATGTGGGAGATTCACAAAAGAAAGTTATAAATATGGCACAGGAAAATAGAATAGATATAAACAAGACTGGGAGAATTAGTTAAGGGCAGTGACTTAGCTATAAGGCAGTGAAATAACTATACAGTCTTTCATGGGTACAATAAGTCTAACTTAGAAGGTAGTGGTCTTAAAGTGGCTATAAAGTGAGTAGTAAATTGGTGTTATAACCAAGGATAACAGGAAGAGAGATCTTAGTCAGGGTTAGTACAAGGACATAGCCAGTGGGTTGTAAGGTATAATTTGAGTTTCTTTTTGAATAGTGCAGTTGAAGAAAGAGATGTGAGTTCAATGGGAAGAAGGTTCCAAATTTTCCCACAGAGAAAAGGGAATCTCCAGCGTTATTGTTGGGTTTTTGTCTAGATATCAGTAGTTTATTTGCTGAGCGTAGGTTTGTGAGATTTTTATATGGGCTGATTAGACTCCTGAGAATTGGTGTATTACATGGGTGATTAAGTGTTTTATGGGCAATAATCAGTTGGTGGAATAGAATTTGATTACGCAGTTCCAGTCAACCTAGTTGCTTCAGATTTTGACAGTGGTGGGTTCTGAAAGGGGAGCTGGTAGCAAATCTGGCAATGTTATTGTAGGAGATTGCCAGTTTGTTGAGGCTGCTTTTAGATAGATTTGTGTATAGGAGAGGCATAGAAGAGAGTTGAGATAAGGTGGGTGTGGTATGGGCCATAGTATTTCTAGCTATGGGAGTAAGGAAGGGTTTAATTCTATAGAGGGAACCTAGTTTTCAGTTAACTGATTTTATTATGGTATTGATATGAGTATCATAGTTAAGGTTGTGGTCAATAGTTACTCTTAAGAGTTTGGTGATAGTGTCTTGAGATATGACTATGCCATTATTAGATGTAATAATGAGATCAGTTGGGGTGGACTTTTGTGTAGGAGTAAAGAGCAATAGTTTAGTCTTTTTGGGGTTAAGGAGAAGACAATGCTGTAAAAAACATTCTTCTACTAGTTCAAAGACATTTCAGGTGAGGGACTGCAGTTCGGATGGACCTGTAGCTGAGTATATTAATGTAGAGTCAGCTGTGTATTGCATGCATGTAGCTTGGGAGATACTTATAGTCAAATCATTTATAAAGATGGAGAATAGAAGAGGGCCCAAAACCTTGGGGTACACCAAGGGTGACAGGAAGATGGGTGGATAGGCAGTTGTCCCAAAGCACTGCTTGTTGCCTGTTATCTAAGTAGGACTTGAACCATTGAAGTGCTTAAGTATCAAGTGAGAGGGACTTAAGAATATTCAACAGTAGCTCATGGTTAACCATATTGAATGCTTTTGAGAGATCAATAAAGATTGCAGATGACAGGGTGTTATTGTTACGGTTTTTGTTAATGTGGTCAGAAAATGATAGGAGGGCAGAAGTGGTGCTATGGAAGAGTCTAAAGCCATGCTGAGAGCTAGCTAATAATCTATTTTGGAGAAGGTGGTCTAACAGTTGACGGTGAATGCATTTCTCCATGATTTTGGCTATGGGAGAGAGAAGGGCAATTGGCCGAAAGTTAGAAAGTGCTGTTGAGTTGCCACCTTTGTGTAGGAGGATTTTATGGGAGACTTTCCATATGAATGGGATGGTACCTTCTTTTATGGTTCTATTTATTAGGATAGAAATAGAGTAAGCTACAACTTTAGCTGCTATCTACAGATATTTAGCAGGTAAGAGGTCAGCATAGGGGGTAGAAGGTTTGAGTTTTTGAAGAAGGTTGCAGATGAGGGATGTAGGGACAGGTTGTAGTTGGAAAGTCGGTGGAGAGTTAGTTAAGGAGATGGGCAGATTAGAGGATACAGGAGGCAGAGAGTTAGCAAGTGACTGGAGTCACTTCAGTAAAGAAGGTATTAAAGGTATCAGCAATTTGTTTGGGAGTCTCTTGGGACTGGTGTCTTAGAGTTGCCTGGATGTAGGAGTCTGCTGATACCTGACCAGAATTTTTGTGGTCTATATTGATTGGTCTGTTGAAGTTGAAAGCAGAAGTTTCTTTTATCTAATAATATTGATGCTTTAGTAGAATTTCGAAGTTGTTTAAATTTTAAATGATCAGATGGGTCTTTAGAAGTACGCCATTTGGCCCAAAATGTTTTTCTTAACAGAATATTTTGCTTAGTTTCCTTTGTAAGCCATGGATCAGTTTTTGTTCTGTTTCTAAGACTGCAAGAGGGGTCATGGTACTTCAAGATTTCTAGGAACTTAGAATTGAAGTATGCCACTGCTTCCTCTAGCTGGAAGTGTTTTGGGGGTGACCAGTTGCACACACTAAGTTCATTTGGGAAGTGTTCAGTGTTGAAATGTTTATCGGAGCGAGTTATTGTGAAAGTTGAGGGATAAGGAATATTATTCTTTTGTCTGATTATATAAGTCAGTGCGTGATCACTGATGTCGTCTGGCAGGATGCCTGACAAATATGCTGGGGACTGAGTATTTATTAGAATCCAGTCTAAGGTGCTTTCTTTATTGGTAGCTTTATGGATTCTGGTGGGTGAGGCGATAGTTTGGGAGAAGCCTTGTAGGTTTATATGGTTAGTTGGGCTATCAGTATTACAGGTATTCCAGTCTATATTAAAGTCACCTAGCATTATGGTGTCTTGTAGATAGTTATTGGAAAGCCAGCTAAGGAGTTTTCTAGGGGGGTGATGTTATTACCTGTTGGAAAATATGAGAACATAATGCAGATGGACTTACTAGTATTTAGTTGTAGCTTAGAGATGAGAATTTCAGTATTGGTATCAGATGATGGGTGGGTATCTAGTAGAGTAACTTGGAGCCCTGCTTTGTAAATTAAGGCTACGCCCCCACCTTTCTTGTTAAGGCGATCCGTCCTTAAAATACTATATCCTGGTGGGGTGATTTCATAGCCTTGGGTTGTTGGTTTTAACCATGTTTCAGTTAGGCATAGGATGTCAAAGTCATTAACATCCAATATAGCATGAAGGTGAGTCACTTTATTATTTATACTTCGTATATTTAGGTGAGCTATGAAGAGGGAGTTAGGAGGTCTTGTAGGGGTGTGAAAGGAAGAAGGAGAGGGTCTAACTGGGTTAGGAGGACCATTATTGGTAGGGCCAGGACTGGGATGAATTTCACCATCCAGTAGGAGGTGTTGGTGTAATCTAAATGTGTGAATTAGGAAAGATTCAATGAGTTATGGGTTCTCTTGACTTGGTAGTGTTTATAGGTAATATGGATAACTCTATGATACTTTGGGAGGAGATAGTTGGTTGTGGATGTTATGTTAATGGGTTTAAGGGTGGCTGATAAAGCTGGCGGGGATGTTTGTTTAGAGGGCTGGTGGAAATTAGAGTAGCAAAGATGTTCATAAGCAGTTAGGATATAAGGAAGGAAAAGGAAAGGAAGAATAGAGAATAGGAGTAGGGGTTTGAGGTATGCTGATATGGGTGAAATAGGCATTGTAATGAAGAAGTTAGGGGTAGAGAGTGAATAAGTGAGGTATGGTATGAAGTGGGGGGAGTGATGTAAAATGGCAGGAATACCCTTAATGAGATGTGGGTTGGGATTGGACAGAGGGGATGTGGGAGTGGCTAGAGAGGGATATGGTTAGGACCACTGGGGATGGGTGGAAATTGGGTGTAGGGTAGGGGAGCGGAGTGAGCCCGCAGGGCGAACGGAGCGGGTAGAGCCAAAGCAGAGGAAAAAACAGAGAGTGTATCAGTGAATCGAGGGAGCAGAGCTGAGGAGAGTAGACAATAGTGAAGGCACTCAGAATTTGAGTTGAAAAGAGGTTTGCTAGAGACTAAAGGATGAACAGAGCAGAGAAGTGTTTAAAGGGGAATGGTGGCTGGAAATTGAGGTTTGTAAAGAGGGTTGTGTTATTTAAACAAAAGTATTGCTATACATTAGGGTACAGAGAAACAGCAGGGAATGCTGCCACCTAGAGGCCAAATCAGGTATTTACAAGGCTAGATCTCGGACTTCAGTGGAAGTGCGAAGGGACTAGGAAGGTAGAGAGACGGATCAAAAATTCATGGTAGGCTGCTGGCTGCTGCTTGCCAGATAAACAAAAATTTCACAAGAAGATTATAATGGCTAAAATACCATGAGGTACATACACTTTGATATTAAATCTGAAGCACAGATTTAATATGACTATGATTGAAGCACAGCAGGAGTCCTTTAGAGATGTTCTTTCACAGGTGAGAAGCCACACTGAGGACTGGGAGATACCTGGGGTGGAAAATAATTCAGCAGGGATGAAAACTGTAAGGAAAGGGTATAATAAAGGTATAGTTAGGTGGACATAAGTCTTGTGTATTCAGTTACAGTATTAAATGGAGGAATAGGGAGAAACAGGAGAAAGTGGGTACAAGTAGTGAGCTATCAAGGGAGATTGAAGTAAGAGAAGGGGAGTACGTAGGAGGGAAAGTAGAGAATTTAACAGTGCACCATAAATAAGATTAAGGAAGCAGAACATTTTATTACAGAAGAGTGGCGCTTTCACCTATAACAGGCTTCTTCAGACTCAAAACATATTGTGTAAAATAGCAATAGTATATATATCATAAAAAAAACCTAATTAGCTATCCAATAGTTAAACTAATTATCTACGTGTATTCAATTACAATTAACAAAATCATTAAAAACTCTCTGCAGAGAAATATAAGGAATATTGAAAACTCTCTTAAGAAATATATGATTATATACATTTACTGTATTGTGTTATAATTAACTAAAAAGTAATGACAAAACAACTACACAAAATGTCAGTGTATTCAGAGAAACTTATGGAAATAACATAAAATATATAAAATTTTAAGATGTAGCACATCACAGATAAGGCAATAATACATGGATTATATATACCAGGTTGAACATGTGAGTCATTTATAAACTTTTAGTCGTCTCATTTTCAAGAATGGTCTCATATTCAGGCCAGGAGAAATATCTGACCTGAATCTCATAATCAAAAATTTTCTGTGTGTGTCCTGATGTCACGGGACCACACTCTAGTACATGTCTGGCTAAGGCATTAGTTTTATGTTCAGACCTAATACTATAGAGATGTTCTCTTATACGGTCCCTGAAAGTCCTGTTAGTCTTGCCTACATAGAAAGACTGACAGGTAGAGCAACAGGCAAGGTAAACTATATGTATTGACATACAATTCCCAGATGCTTTTAAAAAATATGAATAACCAGTAACTGGGTGTATGAAGATGGGATCTGTGTTAATAAAATTGCAAAAATTGCAATGTCCACAACAATGTGTACCAATAGGTGATATGGTTGATGCTGTAATCGGTGCCCTGTCACATAATAATCTTTTGAGGTTCTTCTTATTTTTAAAAGTGAAAGTAGGTTTATCACCCAGAATATCTCTAATGTGGGGGTCTACCATTAGTACATTCCAATGATCTCTAACCACTTCTTGAATACAATGGACATCAGTGGTATAAAAAATGGAAAAGGACGTCTTCCTCGGTACTGTCTCTTTAATTGATATTGTTCGATCAGTATTAACATTAAGGTATTGCTCAGAAAAATACGGAGCAGCACTATCCAATCTAAGATCTGGTATAGCTACAATGCTGTGGTTAATGTCTTGTGAAGTGTAGCCTCGTTGTAATAGTCTACATTGCAAGGTTGTCATATCCCGTTGGAACCCAGGGTCAGTAGGGACCGTATAAGAGAACATCTCTATAGTATTCTCTGAATACACTGACATTTTGTGTAGTTGTTTTGTCATTACTTTTTTAGTTAATTATAACACAATACAGTAAATGTATATAATCATATATTTCTTAAGAGAGTTTTCAATATTCCTTATATTTCTCTGCAGAGAGTTTTTAATGATTTTGTTAATTGTAATTGAATACACCTAGATAGTTAGTTTACCTATTGGATAGCTAATTAGGTTTTATATATACTATTGCTATTTTACACAATATGTTTTGAGTCTGAAGAAGCCTGTTATAGGTGCTTCTGTAATAAAAGCTTTTAACCATTCTTTTGAGGACTGCTACATTTGCATGCTGTATCGTGGATTATTCTACAAGGATTATTGACTGTCTCCTGCCGTGTTCTGCTTCTCCGCTACTTCTTTTACCCTTTATTTTATATTCATTTTGAATCATTCTTTATCTAGATATTTACTTGTTGTTATTTTTACGTTCGGAGCCATGGCAGAAGGAGATTTGCTATCATCGGCGATAGAATTGCCGTATGTCTTAAAGAATACTGGAGTTGGAGCAGTGACCTGCAGCTAGTTCCTGAGTTGTCTGAATGCCATAATCCCTTAGCATGCTATGAGGATAACGGACAGGCCTATCGAGATGCCCTTCAACAATGTGGAATTGTGTGCTGACTTGGAAGCTATGGAAAATGATTTGTTTAAACTGCAACGGATGAAGACACAACGCATGCACTTTGATGTGTGCGTACAGAGGCGGATCATACCCAGAGGACTTCGAGTTTTAAAAATGCCGACGACAGGCACCACATACCCTGAGCTGCTGTATCGTTGGCAGCAGCTCAACATTGAGGTGAGTTTGCAGTACATGCACCTATTGAATGATTTTTTCACGCCTCTAGAAGATGAACTAAGGGGACAGATTGAAGAGAGACAGAGAGCTCTGTACAACAAATATCCCCATACTATATTAGATGCTCGTTTCACTGGTTTGTTAGATAATGTTTGTGTATATGAGAGGAAACTTCTCACACAGAAAAGGAACAAACTGCAACGAGATATAGGTAATATCTTTACTTGGCCCAGGACAGTTGGATCTGTAGCTACACAAGACCGTTTGACTGCTGCCAACAGTACTGTTGGAAACAATTTAAGACTTTCACAGAATTTGAACACTGTGGATTCTGGTGCTATGCATCAGATAGACAATAACATGGGGCAACAAGAGACATCCCATTCACTGAAGGTTATCCCTTCCAATTTATTAGATTTTGACTGTCTTGAAAATGTTGCTTCAGTTTCTGACTCCACTAATCATGCAGTCAGTGTTAATAACAGTGCATGCAATAATAGAAGCACTAGTAATTGTACATCTGATGTAATTATTGTTTCGCATGAATTAGATAATGGCCACACTGCAAACTCTGAACCAGTAGTTAGAAATAAAGTGAAGCCTTTAGATACAGGAGTTTCCCGAGTTACTAAACAATCTGCTTCTAGCACACCTCACAATATTACTGCACCCTTTAGTCTACAACATCCTTTTCCTATCAGAGAAGAACGGAAGGAAGGGATGGCCCAGAGCAGAGGGAGACAGAAAAGGGAAACTGTGAATACCCACCGAACAGGAATATAAAGAGAATGTGGGAAAAGGGAAAGGGAAAACTTAATTTTTAATCTTTCTTCTCATGCATTAACATCACATGAGGAATCAGTATTGTTAAAAGGTCTATCTTTCATACCCACTACACGCAGTGTATTTGAAGAAACTATTAGGATTTTAAACTTTTCATCAATATTCTTTGGTAATAGCAATGATTCACCTATACCGCTAGTTTCCATAGACCTTTACACCTCCACTTCATCCACTGCTAGCAGCATTCTCTAAATTAGTAGAGGATGATTTGTATAAATTGAGGGACAGTGGTTTCGATATAATCTTACATTTCAAGAGAATAATGCTTTGAAAGAGTTATGTGCAGATAGGAATATATGTATAAGACCAGCTGACAAAGGAGGTGGTATAGTTGTTATGAATACTGATTACTATGTAAATAAAATGTATAGTATGCTGAGTGTTGAACGCTTCTATCAGCCTGTAAGCACAGATTTAGTTCTTTTTTATTCACATAGAGTACACCTAGAACTTTTGAATCTACTTCATAGTAAATTGATAGATAATGATCTCTTTTATTTTTAGATGTACCTAACCCTACTCTTCCATTGATTCACGGTCTTCCCAAGATACATAAGAACACATTGGATCCACGGGGGATGGGTTACAGAATCAATATCCATTTTTATAGAGAACAATCTTAGACCCATTGTCGATCAGAATAGATATATTCTCATCTTGTTAGATCTTTACCAACATCTGAAGGAACAACATATGGACACTGATTATATTTTAGTAACTATGGATGTTAAATCCTTATTCACGTCATACGAGTCTACCCACAGTGACCTCACTATTAGTTTATTGTCTACATTGTTACATCTTGTACTCTCACAACACATATTCTTCTACAAGGCAAAATTTTTTTTATAGAGGGATGAGCTATGGGCACTTTCTTGTGCCAATACTAACCGCCTCATTCATGGCTGAGTGGGAACATGAATATATGTTTTGCCTACCAGCCTTCCGTTGAAAATGTTTCATTTCTATACGCGTTTTGTGGACATTTTATTCTTTTATGGAAAGGTGACTATCATGATCTGTTGGATTTCATCCACACTATTAATACATCTACTACCTATTTGAGCTTTAGTTATGAAACATCAACCACTAAGATCCTAAGATTTAGATGTCTTTGTTGAGAAATTACCTGGAGGGATGATCAACACAGGAGTATACAGGAAACCCTGTCATATGAATACTTTATTACACCGCTTAAAGTGCATCCCCCTGTGTTTTTTAACATATTATTAAGGCAGGCTACCAGGGCTTCCAGATATAATCCTACTGACCCTGGGTTCCAGCAGGATACAACCTTGCAATGTAGACTATTACAAGACATTAACCACAGCATTGCAGCTATACCAGATCTTAGGTTGGATAGTGCTGCTCCGTATTTTTCTGAGCAATACCTTAATGTTAATACTGATCGAACAATACCAATTAAAGAGACAGTACCGAGGAAGACGCCCTTTTTCATTTTTATACCACTGATGTCCATTGTATTCAAGAAGTGGTTAGAGATCATGGAATGTACTAATGGTAGACTCCACATTAGAGACATTCTGGGTGATAAACCTACTTTCACTTTTAAAAATAAGAAGAAAAGACTATTATGTGACAGGGCATCGATTGCTTCAGCATCAACCATATCACCTAATGGTACACATTGTTGTGGACATGTGCATTTTTAATTTTATTAACACAGATCCCATCTTCATACACCCAGTTACTGGTTATTCATATTTTTAAAAAGCATCTGGGAATGTATGTCAACACATATAGTTTACCTTGCCTGTTGCTCACCTGTCAGTCTTTCTATGTAGGTAAGACTAACAGGACTTTTAGGACCGTATAAGAGAACATCTCTATAGTATTAGGTCTGAACATAAAACTAATGCCTTAGCCAGACATGTACTAGAGTGTGGTCCCTCACATATATTTAATTTTAGGATTCTAGAGATCATTCAAGTTAATAGCAGGGGAGGTGACATCAGGACACACACAGAGGGGAGAGAAAATTTTTGGATTATGAGATTCAGGTCAGATATTTCTCCTGGCCTGAATATGAAGCTGTCTGTGAGACCATTCTTGAAAATGAGACGACTAAAAGTTTATAAATGACTCACATGTTCAACCTGGTATATATAATCCATGTATTATTGCCTTATCTGTGATGTGCTACATCTTAAAATTTTATATATTTTTATGTTATTTCCATAAGTTTCTCTGAATACACTGACATTTTGTGTAGTTGTTTTGTCATTACTTTTTTAGTTAATTATAACACAATACAGTAAATGTATATAATCATATATTTCTTAAGAGAGTTTTCAATATTCCTTATATTTCTCTGCAGAGAGTTTTTAATGATTTTGTTAATTGTAATTGAATACACCTAGATAGTTAGTTTACCTATTGGATAGCTAATTAGGTTTTAGCGCCCTTTTTTATGATATATATACTATTGCTATTTTACACAATATGTTTTGAGTCTGAAGAAGCCTGTTATAGGTGAAAGCGCTCACTCTTCTGTAATAAAAGCTTTTAACCATCCTTTTGAGGACTGCTACATTTGCATGCTGTATCGTGGATTATTCTACAAGGATTATTGACTGTCTCCTGCCGTGTTCTGCTTCTCCGCTACTTCTTTTACCCTTTATTTTATATTCATTTTGGTTGAGAAGCGGTTCACTCCGAATCATTCTTTATCTAGATATAAATAAGATTAAGATTAATATTTAATGTTCCTTCATATGGAATAGCTTCAAAAGGCTTAGCAAGACATAGAGCTAAAGATGTGCTGGGGACAGCAGTAAGAGACAAACATGGCAGAGGGTGCAGATGTTCCTGGGGAAATATAGAAATGGGATATCAAAAGCAAGCAGGCTGTGGTGAGTAGGGAAGGGGAATACCAAGGTAGAGTCCCTTTCTGCAATTTCACCTGTGATTTGCAATCCTGAAAGGTAAGTGGTTGGAGCACTCAAAGCTGCACAGAGAAGAAAAGGAGAGACTGAGTACTCAGGGTGGTGGGAAATAAGAAAGATTGTTTGAGGTGAACACAGTCCCATGATGCTGGCATTTAGAATCAGGATACCTCTTGTGCCTCAATAAGTTATATAGAGAGCCAGAATAGTTAGAATAATATGAACATATGAGATAGAAGACAAATAATGGGAGAAGGAGTGGAGAGAGGGAATATGAGAAATAGAATGAGATATCATCAAAGGGACTAAGAAAGTGGGTCTAGTGGGAAATCAGGTAATAAATAAAAAGTGACACAGCTGTTATTTGACATCTGATTGAAGAGTGAAGGACTAGGGTTAAATCTAGAAAGACATTTCTGTTCATTGATATCATGATTGATAGGAAGCATACCAGTACCATAAGTGATGAAAATGGCCAGGGGTCTTTATGTTATGGCTGTTGTATGTGGAAATAATTACTAATGTATATGTTAAGCTATTTCAGGAATCATGGCATTTTGTATTTTAGGGTAATACTAGAGGGGCACCTCTGAAAACAAATGGATGGTTCAGAAGAAAAAGAGTATAAATGGATGTGGCAGCCAAAGGTCATG
Source organism: Protopterus annectens (assembly GCF_019279795.1). Lineage (NCBI taxonomy): Eukaryota > Metazoa > Chordata > Ceratodontiformes > Protopteridae > Protopterus > Protopterus annectens. The sequence goes on along the minus strand of NC_056733.1, from coordinate 1,880,281,926 downwards.
GTTGAGAAGGAAACCTACATCCAATGGCAGATAAGGTGCAGGCTGGGAGTAAAGGATATGGAAAGGCAAGCTGGTGGTGAAAGTGGATTATTCAAGAACTGTGGAGATGTGAATATAGAATTTGTGGTCAGAGAAGTGAACAAAGTGAAGTTCTGTAATCAAAGTACATCAGGTAAGGACAGGAGTCAGTGAGTGGCCAAACTGCAAAATAAGTTCACAAAGCAGTTCACAAAATAGTTTAAAAAGCAAGTATGCCATGGAAATGCAAGTATGCATTTGAAAACATTGACTTTCTGTAAAAGTTTGATGAAAAAATACTCTGTTCTTTAACAATCATAGTATCCAAATAATAGATCAGTTTATCATAACCAACATGAGTAGCCGCTGTAGCACTCCTACAGTGTCATCCTACTTGGTAAGATCCAACCAGAACATGAACACTTTTGAAGTCACCATCTCCCCTGACCCCCGCCCCCCTTGCCAGGATCAAATGAAAAAACTTTCTCAACTGACCACATCCACCAAGGACAATCACAAGGCCTTCTTCACATGTGTCCGCAGTCTTAAAAGCAACACCCAATTCTGCTCTGAACTGGTGGTCAATAACACCATATACTCAAATGCCATAGATATAGCCAGTCTACTGGCAGACAGGTTCAGTGACAACTTCACACCTCTGTCCCCCCATCAGTAAACCAGGACATCCCTAGCACCTGCCCCCCTCCACTTATCACCAGGGAGCAGGTCCTTGATGCCCTCTAAAAGGCAAAAAATACAGTCTCCATGGGACCCGATAAAATCCCTGGATGTATCCTACATGAACTCAGACATGAGCGCTCAGCTCCATTAGACACTCTATTCAACCAAAGCCTGAGCAGCAGCTTCATCCCAGCTGAATGGAGGTCAGCCACTGTCATCCCTCTACTGAAAGGTGGAGTGTCCACTGACCCCAAGCAATTATAGGCCCATCAGCATAACTAGCCTGATCTGCAATGCCGTGGAATGCATTATCATGGACCTTTATAAACAACGACATTGGCAACCTCCAAACGCTTGACCCCCACACAGTTTGGTTTTGTCACAGGGAGATCATGTCTGTTAAACTTGGTCAACCTTTTTGAAACAGTCACCAAAGCCATGGATGAGGGGAAGATGGTGCACACTGCCTACCTTGACCTAGCCAAAGCCTTTGACCCTATTCCCCACTCAGGCATAATAGATAAACTCTCCCAGCTAGGCATCAACTCGCATGTTACCAGATGGGTAGCTAACTGTCCCCATTCAAAGTAGGGGAAGCCACTTCTAGTTGTAAACCTGTAACAAGTGGTGTACTCCAAGGATCGGTCTTGGGGTCTCTACCGTTTGGAATATACTTTTCTGAGGTGCAAGCCAAAACCAGTGGTCTGTGGCTGACCAAGTTTGCAGATGACTGCAAGCTGGACTCTTTCTTAAATTCCTCTAGTGATGTGAGCATCCTCCAAGAGGGCCTTTCCCAAACTAATGACTGGTGCCAGAAGCATGGCTTCAAACTGAATGCCAAGAAATGCATCATCCCCTTTGGGAAAAATTTCATCCCCACTAATTATCAAATTAATAACAATGTACTAAGCATGCAATCAGTCGTGAGGGACTTGGGCACCCAGGTTGATAGCAACCTGACTTTTGACCACCACGTTACCTCCATTGTATGGAAGGCTTTCTATATGGCCCACCTCATAAATAAGGGTATTTCATCCAGGTACAAGGAGGTCATAACATCCCTGTACTCCTCCCTTATCAGACCCGTTATCGAGCACAATTCCCCCTTCGGCATGTACCTTGCCAAGCACATGCATCAGTTGGAGACACCACAAAGGTTACTGACCAGGAAAATCCAGGGTCTCAAACACCTGTCCTATACAGATAGGCTAAAAGCCCTGTCCCTCTACTCAGTCTCATACAGCCCGCTCAGAGGTGACCTGTGTCTGGTATACAAGGCCATTTCACACCCAGCCTTGATGGAGTTGCTGCATATCCATAAGACAAACTCCACTCACACAACCCACATGCAAGGGCTTAACCTGGTCTGTGACATTAATAGAACTTGTTTGTGGGCTAGATTTGTGTCCCAAAGACTCTCCCATCTGTGGAATACACTCCCTCTCCATGTCAAGCAGAGTACCTCTGTAGCCCTCTTTAAGAGGAACCTGGATGACTGGATGGGAAACAGAAAATATACTCCTGGGATCCCACCTGTGTCCCTGCTGGACAGGGGAAACTTGTCCTGACTTTGAGTGGAACATGGGCAAAATTCTTAGCTAGGCTTATAAGGGCCTCTTAGCCAATATCCTAGTATCATCCTATGAACCTATGAATCTATGTAGCTGGTATGTAAATTTCAGAAAAGATGTGGTGAAATAGATATAGGTAATAAAAATGTCAACAACTTCTTGGCTTCCATTCCACAGAATAAAAATCTCATCCAAGAATCTAATGTACAAATTGACATTATTAACCAGTAAACAATTGAAAAGGAATTCTTTTCCCATGCAAACATGACCATGTTGGCAAATATGGGGGCACAAACTGCCCCTATTGCTACATCTCTAACCTGCTTAAAGATCTCACCTTCAAAATAAATGTAGTTATTTGAAAAAAATAATTTCCGTACAATCCATTATTAATCTAATTTCACTGGGTGATAAGAAATTAAGCAGTTCTTGACATTTCTTAAAGGTTCTGAATGCATTTTAAGAGACTACATGGTTTAAAATTGTAACTGTGTCTTTAAAAGTTTACTTTGAAATGAATTGTTTAATTAAAATTGTCACGTGATGAGGTTTTATAAGGTTCAAGTTTTCGACACCACATATTCTGATGAAGTCTTACTTTGCTGTTGTGTTGGAAGAAAAGCTGTATATATTTTGTTTTATGCTTTAACATTCTGTGTGGATTGCATTAACTTCTTTTTAAATTGCTTTGTGGACTTATTTTGCATTTTGTTTACTCAGTGGCTCCTATCCTTACCTGGTGTACTTTGTTTGATTTCTGAAAGTGAAGTTTTGGTTTGATTTATTTTACGGTGATTCATATTGTAAGATGGTGGGAGAGTGTAAGGGATGGTCTACACTAGAAGACAACAGCGGTATTAGATCTGGCTTTTGAGTGGCAAAAATGTGAAATTGTCCATCCCTTTCAGCTTTATTGAGTAGGAATTGTGGATAGAAATTGATAGTTCTGAATATCAAAAGCAGCTACTGTTTCACTATGTGGTCTGGGGAAATTAGAGGAAGTCATCAGAAAGATTGGGATGATATATTCTGATGGGGCAAAGTCTAATTTGGAGGATATTTATAGGATTACTCTGATAAGAATGAACATAGGGTAGCATTTTGCTTTGTTGACAGTCTGTGCTGGCATTATCGAAGCACTTAATGTCATATAGAAGGTAACTTCATGAAATGCCAAGACTCCTGGAATACTGGGATAGAATGACTGAAAATGCACACTTACATATACTAAGTCTTGAGGATGCTGTTTCTCAGAATATTCCCCTTCCATCATGGAATGGCAGTCTCAGAGTTATAGGGGATTACGTCATACATCAGGGAGTGCAGGGGGGTTTCACCACTGCAAAAACAAGTTTGAAGGAGAAAAATGGTGTTTAACATCTGCTGTTCTCCCATGTTTTTTTTTTTTTTTGGATTTTGGCTCAGTATGACTAATCTCAACATTTCAACATTTCAACAGGGAGTTGGGCTAAATAGTTCTTTCCTGCAGTTTTTGTCTTTTGTATATAAGCACTAAGCTATTTGGCACTACAAGGGGATGCCTTTTAGTACTGTTCAGGGTAAATTTTATGGGCATCCTTTGTTTTAGCCAGAGTTTTTTTTTTCTTTTTCCATGCAATGTGGGAAGTATGTTTGCCTCTATGCTTAAACTTTCAACAGTCATGTTTATGAAGACTAAAATGAATTAAAATGATACAAAAATCCTTAGCATATGAAAAGTTATCATTTATTGGAATCACTTCCTTGCATTCCACGAGCCTCTTGTGCTGGCTATTAGTTCCTCGGTTGCATGTTCACATGTCACATAGCTGGTTACCAACTAGCGAGGATTATAGAGGAATGATACATTCTTTTGACCTAGATGAGATTGCATTTAATATTAGCTGTGTTTTAAAGATCACAAACTACTCTGCCAGTTTGGAATTTGATTTTGGCTGTACTGTATGCTGTAAATGAAGGTTATTAATCAAATGTGACAATAATGTGCTTTTTTTACTTCCAGTATTAGCCCTTTTTCTGTAAACCACTGGTTTGTGAGGAATAGTTGCTCCTGTAGTGATTCCATATCACGGATGATAAAACAATAACACCCATCTAGAGCCATCCCAAAATTTAGTTAGCCATAGGTGTAGATTTGTAGCTTGCAGTCAGAGAAGTATATGCCAGAAAGGAGCTTGGAGGTATATCACTAGTTAGCATATTACTCTTTGAAGCGGTACTTCCCATTCTATATGTAGGTTCTATCTTCGTATGACTTCCTTGTTTATTGATAACATATTACATTCACATTTTTTCTTTTGGTTTTCTGAAATAATTAGAGAGCACTTTATTGTTGCTCTCAGTCTTTAAGACTGAGATAAGCTAATATCTGCATGTGATTAACCTGATAAGAAAAGACAACAGTTCCTGTACTTTATTTTAACTACACTTATTTTGTGACAGAAATAATTATTGAAACACTGCCTGCAGTTGAAATTTGGTGAGGTCATTGCACTGTTTGTTATCCATAAAAACATATTTTTAGCATCATCTTTTTTTGAAGAATAAATTCCTTAATCTTTTCTTGGTGGAATTCTGTATTACAAAGAATGAGAATGCAATTTTTCAATCAATCTGAAAGAAGAATGTTGTCTGATAAATACTTATCTTGTTACAGTGATTTCCAAGTCAGAACAAATACGACTGTCGATTGTTCATCTCTAACACAAATAATAAGAAGGCTTGGGGTTTCGTTCAGATGCTTTAGTATGTAGAAACACATTGGGATGGATAGCAGCATCTAGCAGCATCTTTAAATATGAATGAAGTAGTTAACAGAAAGAAATTATGTACATACATGTTGTTCACATCTCAACAGCTAACTACAAAATGGCAGTCAGGCTCGCACATGCTCAGTATTTATACTCTAGTGCAAGCACTTGAATAGCTTCTTAATGGTATATACACACTCATTGATCTATATCCTCCCTCTTAAAAGATTGCCCTTTATGCAAAATAATAGCAGAGCTAGGTAGGCGTTACTATGTACATCAGAAACAAAACAAAATGTTCTTCTTCAAGTTGCTTCATATCTGCTACAGGGTTTAGATATTCGACCATATCTCGTAACATAACAGTTTGGACTAAAATTAGCAACAGGGACAGTCTGCAGTGCACAACTCATATCAGGAACTTCTGGATTCATCATAGGAACAGGAATGTCCTCTGGAACATCCTCTGAAACTGGAACACCAAACAACTCACTCTGAGATAAAGACTCTATCTCACAGGTTATTTGCTGTGGTATAGGCTCAGACACCAGTAGGAAGCCTCTGATTCCACCTAAAAATTCCTTCTTCTGATTCAACAATGTACAGTCTCAGCCCTGGACAAATATTCTCCATGACACCAATCTGATCATAACCTTTGGATGTTTGCATCCTTACCACTTCTCCTTTGTAATGGATTGAGTGGTCTGCTGGTCTTATCGCAGTAGGACTTCTGGGCTACGCATTTTTTCAACAGATTCTGTTTCCTTCATCTGCTCTTCTTGATAAATGGAACCAGCAATTGACTACTGAGTGGTAATGTGGTTCTGGTTTGTCTTCACAGATGTCTTTGAGCAGGTGAACCAAGATGTTTATCACGAGGAATATTTCTGAGATTCAAGAAAACATCACGATCATCTTGTTTTGACTTCTCAAGTAATTGTTTTGCACTTTGCACTGCACATTTTGCCAAACCATTTGACTGCAGATACTTTGGACTACTTGTGACATGAGTACAGTCCTATTCTTCACCAAATATTTTGAACTGTTGGCTTGTAAACTGCATGCCATTGTCTGAAATAACTTTGTGCGGACTTGGGACTTGTACATGATAATCCGGGAATCTGGTTAAGCTGAAGTGGTTCTTTCTGTTGATGAGTACTATTACAAGAAGAAAGTGTTCTCTCAATGTCTTGTGACATAGAAGTCCATAATACTATCTCTCTCTACCTTATTTTGGTAGATTCAGTTCCTCGGTCACCATGATGCAAGATAGTAATGTGCTCTGGTTGGAACAATAACTTTTGAAACTTTTACTATGATACCTTTGTCAAACAAAATCTCATCTCTGTATGGAAAATAAGGTTGCAGTTCTTGAAGTAAACTAGATTGCTTTGACGGCCATCCTTGATGGATAAAGCGGTTGAGCCTCTATAAAACTGGATCTGTGGCTGTGTGATCTCTCAGCTCATCAAGATGTGTGGAAGAAAACTTTCTCACTACCATGACTTCAAAATCATCAAATGAATGAGAACCTTGATTTTCACTCTGTTCAGTGGTATTTCTGGATGATCTGGATAATGTATCAGCAAGATAAAGAAGTTTGCCTTTCTTGTAGACAAGATTGAAATTGTACTTTTGCAATCTCAGTTCATGTGTTGTAGACTGGCTGGAGTTGAATCCATTGTTTTTCTCAGAATAGTGACTATGTTTTGATCCAGATAGGCCTACCATAAACATAATTATGGTACTTGGAAAATACAAACACAATTACCAAAAGCTCTTTCTCAGTCTGGGATTACTGCTGTTCAGTTTGGGTAAGAGTTCTCGATGCATAGGCTACAAGTTGATTCTCTTGTAGAATAACTGCACCAAGACCAAATTTCATAGCATCACAGGAAAGTGTAACTGGCTTGTGAACATCATAGTATCTGAGCGTTGGTGGACTAGAAACTCTCTGTTTTAGGACAACAAATGCTCTTTGGTGACGCTCTAACCAAGACCAGGATATATCCTTATGTGTCAGCTCTCTGAGTGGTGCTGATAGTTAACTAAAGTCTGGAATGAACTTGACTAGGTAGTTGACAATGCCAGGAAGACATTGCAGGGCTTGAACATTGTCTGGAGCTGGCATCTCAAGAATGGCTGTTTGATCGTAGGCCTGTGCTAGTAAATAAATGACCAACCTAAGTAACTTCTTTCAGCCTGAATATACATTTGTGGGATTGAGCTTAAGATTCACTTGATGTGCCCTTTTTAGAGCTTGGCTTCATCATGACCACCTACTAGTATGTCTTCTACTATTATAGCACAAAGATACACAGAAAAAATTTGCTCCATTGCACGTTGAAAGTCTTCACTTGAAAAATGTATGCCAAATGTCATTCTCAAAAATCTATACCTGCCAAATGGAGTACTGAAAATAGTGAGGAAAATGGATTTTCTGTCAAGCTGAATTTGCCAAAATGATCTCTTTGCATCCAAGACAGAAAAAATACTGGTATTTGGCATCAAGGGTGTGACTTTTTCCACTGTCTGCATTGGAGGATGAGGTCTTTTTTGCGCTTTGTTCAAATCTTGTGGGTCAGTACACATTCTGATGTCATCTGAGCTTTTCTTGTGAGCTACTACCATGGAAGATACCCATTCTGTTGGAGTTTTCACTGGACAAATTACACTTTGTCATACCATTTTATCTAACTTGGCTTTAACTCTGTCCATAATGGCTATTAGAACTTTACATGCCAGCCTGATAACAGGACTGACCTCTGGGTCTAACTTCATGGAGTACACAACTGGAAGTTTGCCTAGTTTGTCTTCAAACAGATCTGCATAGGTAGAAAAAATGTGCTGGGCAAAATTAGGGTAGTGGTCTTTTAAGCTAACTTGGAGAAGTTCCTTATTAAATGAAAGCAGTCCCATTTCAAAGTGTCTCTGAGTCCTAATAATGGCAGGACGTGACTCCTGACCACAGAAAATAATAAGTCGTAGCTTCTCCCAGCAGAGTAACATGAAAACACTACTGAACCTTCAGTTTGAACTTTTTACCTCCATAGGCAACAAGTTTCACACACCTTGCCACATTAAGCCTTTCACCTTTACACACTTTCACAAATGTTTCTGCAGACATAACATTGTACTTGGAACCTGTGTCAACTTTGAGCTCTGTGGGTTTGCCATTAATCTGAACAGTACAAAATACTTCATTCTCGGCCCTTAAATCTACTGTATTGACCATTTCATGAAACACTGACACACCATCAACATAAAGAATACGGTTGCCACTGTCTAACTGATCAACTTGTTTCTTAAAATGCTCCCTTTTAATAAAAGAATATGAGCCTTTTGATTTACAGAATATTTTGAAGTTATTCCATTTATTACATTTATGGCATTGTTGACCAAAAGCTAAAAATTCTTCACTTTTAGATTCATGATTACCACCACAATTGCGACAGTTGGCAATTAAACTAGTTTGGGGCCCATACTTTGAGTTTGCTGACTCACTCTTATGTTTCTCTGAGACTGTGCAAACTCTGGAACTTGCTAGACATTTCTGGGGTTTACCAGCAGGCACTGCACGAGTTACAGCTGCCATGTGCATGGGCCTGTTTTTTTAACCACGTGCTGCATACTATCAACATGAGCTTTATCACTGTGCCTTCTAGAGCTACTCTCATTTGTAAGTATATTTGTGTACTTTTCTGTAAGCTCATATATCTGACAACTCTCAATGCCCTTATTCCAAGTTAAATGACTGTCATGAAGCAAAATCTTTCTCACAGCATCATCCTTTATGCCACACACAAGTCTGCCCTTTCTCAACTCATCCCTTAAGTCACCAAATCTGCATGTTTTAGCTTTATTTCTCAGATCAGTTATATTATATATGCCGCAAAAGTTTCATCAGACTTTTGATCTCTTGTGTAAAATAAGTGCCTTTCCATTGTAACATTTTTCTGGGGGTTACATGATTCTCTAAATTTATGTTTTAAGTGCTCTGGGTCCTCCCTTGACTCAGCCAGTACAACGGTTTCCCCCTTCTACAGCATAGATAGCAGGTGCATATACAAATAAGCACTCCCTTTCAATGGCTTCTGACCCAGCTAAATTAAGTAGAATAAATGCCTTTGTATGGTCATCATTATCAGAAAATGCAGCCTGTATTAAAATCTCATACTCTTGCTCAAAAAATCTCCGGTTCTCAACAATATTACTGTCAAACACAAGTGCACTGGGCTTTCAAAATCTGACTGCCATGCCCACAAAGTATACACAAATACACTGACAATATGGCCCTTGTAATTATGTACAAACAAACAGTGCTATCAGCTTGTAACAACAGTGAAATGTACAATAAACTCTCTGAAATACTTTACTCTGAGAAATATGCCTTACAATGGCTGTACTTTGCGAAATATACCCTGTAATGGCTGTACTTTGTGAAAGTTGCCTTGTAATGGTGGTACTTTGCAAAATAGCTTTACTGTAGCACTGCTAAAACATGCAAACTTTTTATACACTTCTGAAAACTAGGATATCTTTGCTTAATATGAAAATACATACTGCCTGCTTTGTGAAAATGCAGTCATTCCCACTTCTTTTTATGCAATACAGTCTTTATTTCAAACATTTTCCATAGTAATTCAAATATTTTTGCCAGTAACGTACATACCTGTTTATGCGAATATTATTTGGAACATTCTGTATGCCCCTTTTCATATTATATGAATAAGAAATAGTGGTGAGCAAGATTTAATATTTAAATTAGTTTCTGACCTGTTTTGTGAAGTTTTACTACTTTTTAGGATGATCCATTCGCCTATATTCCACCAGCATCTGAATAAGTGCCTCTAATCATTTTAGCCATGCCGTCTCAAACTTCATGCCCCTTGGATGTGCTGGTTCTGACTTCATGCCCTTCAAACATGTCGCTTCTGGCACCATGTCCTTTAGACATGCCACTTCTGACATCATGTCACTTGTTCATCTCTAACACAAACAATAAGAAAGCTTGGGGTTTCTTTCAGACGGTTTAATACTTACAAACACATCAGGATGGATAGCAGCATCTTTAAATATGAACAAACTTGTTAACAAACAGAGCTTACATACATACATGTTCACATCGCAACAGCTAACTATAAAATGTCAGTCAGGCTCGCACGTGCTCAGTGTTTATACTCTAGTGCAAGCCCTTTGATAGCTTCTTAAAGGTATATATACACTCACTGATCGACACTGACCAAAGACATTGGAAGTATTGTCAGATACAATGTTGTTTATATGGGGCTTGATTCAGAAATTCTTAGCATTATGAGTAAGCCTTAACATAGATGATGTCTGCATCACAGTACACATTTCTGATTCAGATACTGCCCTCCCACTATGGTTTTCTCCCTGGTAGGCAGTAGGAGTTGGATGGAGAGCATTTTCATTAGGGTTGGTCGCATGATGCTGCAGCAGTCCAGTGGAGTGGCTACTACAAATTAGACAAATTAGCTATGTGCTTTACTCAAGAAATGGCAACAGCTCCTATTTTTTTTTCTTTAGAAAGAAAAAAGGAATGCTGGTTTTTGACAGCATCCATCCATTCAATTCTATGGGACTAAGCATAGTGAGCTGCATTGTGTGTGGGTGGTATTTTTTCTTGTGTATGAGTGAGTGAGTGGGGGCTACTTTTTGAATATTTGCAAATGTGTGTGTGGGGGGTAATGTGCATGTGTGGGAATATAATAGGATGCCCATGCCACTGTGAATCATGAGATGGAAACAAAATGAGCTTAACACTGTAGTGTTCAATTCAGAGTTGTAAAAATGAGCTATTAATGATATGTTTCTCAGTGTGGCCCAACCATATCTCTGAGAATTTTTCTATTAATCTAATTGACCAACCTGGGTTGGCCAAATAACAGGACAGAGCGAATATTCATGAACCTTATTTTTTTTTTGTTTATTTATTTTGTAGTGGAGGATACAGTGTGAACATTTTATCTATTTATAGGAACAGCCTTGTAAAACATCTATTAAATAAGGAGGAAATAGATATAGCAATACTTTTTAAGGCAAGAAAAAATGTCTTAAGATGCAATTAAACAAGATGTATGAACTGCAATTTTAGTACTGTTAAATGTATACAAGGAGAAGGGGGACTTGAGTAAAACACGTACAAAGATGCACTGTCTGTAATTTTTACAGACAGTAATCAATGAGTGAAAAACAGTTTTCTTAGAGAAGAAATAGGGCAGGATGGGGATAGATTTTTATTTATTTATTTAGAATAAACTACGGTTGTTACTTTAGTAATACAACACAATTTACCTACTGAAAGAGATACAAAACTCCATAAGTCTCCAGAATATGGCTGATGGTGTAAAATGTCAATGTTTTAATTCTTCTCATAAAACTAGTTTAAGATCATGTAAAATGAAGCCTAAAAGGAAAAAGTGAAGAACCAAAAGGAGCTTAATATCATATTTTGCTTTAAAATACAGAAAGGATTTAGTCTGGGTTAGTAGTAGATCAATCCACTGTATATGTAAACAAACCACCAAAGAAAGTGATATGTGTTGACTTGAGCAATGGTACTATGATCTGTATATTTTCTAGAAAAGGGTAGAAAAATAAAGAAAACCTTAAACAGCGATGCAAATAATCTCATAACACTAAACAAAAGAAGACTCAGTTTATCAGGTTTTACTACATTCCCCTGTGTCTGCTTGATGCACAAGATATCATACATTATTTATTCACTTATGCTAGAACAAAATAAGTAATTTGCTGTTTTAGGGAGTTTCTCCATCATCTCACATTTTATAGCTGAGGAGCTGGTATACTTGGGGATGCAAGGAGCTTGCTTTCTTGCTCCCTGTGGGGAGTGCATTTCTCTTGATCCCTTGAAAACAACACTTGCTTTGAGTTACTCTGTTACTTTACATGCAAGAGACAGCATTTGAGGTATTGCAGTTCAGGAGTTCAGATGCAAGGTATTGGGTTGCAATCTGCCATAACATGAGCTTAATCCTAATATTTTGAGTTCATAAGATGAGTGAACTGTTAACACATCTCTACTTGGGTTAAAAAAAGAATGGTGGAAGTGTTTGATGGAAATGCCAGTGAGTAATGAAAAATACTCAAGGGTTATAAAAGTTGCTTGTAATACAGATGAAAATGTTCTTATGGTAATAAGGCAGTAATGGAAGGGCATTGTTTGTCAATAATAGATAAAGATGAGGGGATTATATTGATTAGAAGGCATGATTTATGTAGTACAACTAAACCTTGTTTAAATGTATGCAAACCCCTTGTGCATTTGTATGTGTGGGGTATCTTTGCCAAGATACTTAAAAGGACAAAAAAGGTTTCATATCTCTGCAGACTTAAGAAAAGATTAGAATAAAACATTATTGATTTGATTGAATACAGGGTTTTATTGGTAGCAATGGATTACCTTTATATTTCACAACAGCAGAAAATTTAAAAGCCTGGATGCAGATATAAATAGGATTTTAGACTAAGTGGGCAGTTACTGATGTGTAAAGTTTGTTTAAGAAAAAATTGAAACTAAAGACATATGAAAATGTAATAAACTAAAAGAAAAGTGGATACAGGAATTCAGTAAGTGAACACTCGTTTCTTCTCTTACTACACTCATTTTCCACTTAACTTATTAATTCTTAACTTATTTATCTGAATGTGTTTTCCTGTCTCAACAATAATTACCTATTTGAAATGTTCCCACTAATTTACTTCCTTCCAAAAATTAGTAAACATAATGTATAGGCAAATAATTTGTAAGCATTTGTAAATAGTGCATAGAGTTTATGATCTGATGGTTTATACTGAAAAGATCTTTAAACAATACTCAATCTTGCAAAAAACTGCTTATATACAGACACACACACAGAGACACACACATACATACACATGCAGTATGTCTGTATATTTCTATATATGAAAAAAAATTGTTGACACTGACATTGTCAGCATCAAAACCAGATAGCAAAAAAGACTGAAAAAACAAGGCTGATTACAAAAATAAAGCTGAATCTACAAAAAAATGCAAACATTTTTATTTTTTTTTAATCTGGGGGCAAGCTGCACCTCATCTCCTGATGTAGGTGGGATAAATCTCTGTGACCCATGTTCATAGGTTCATAGGTTCATAGGTAGGTACTAGGCTATCGGACCAAGGGCCTACGTAAGCCTAGCCAAGAAGGTTTCCTGGCTTACGCCACCCAAGAAAGTTATTTTCCTGTGCCACTGTTGAGCAGAGACACAGAAGTGATCCCTGGGGTGTATTTCCTATTTCCCATCCACTCATCAAGATTTTTCTTGAAGAGTGCTAATGAAGAACTTTGCTTGACATAGATGGGTAGCCTGTTCCAGAGTATGGGAAGTCTCTGCGACAAGAATCTATCCCTCCAGGATGTCCTGTTTATTGTGGTGACAAGGTTTAGGTCCCTAGAGCATGTAGCTTGGAGGGATTGGGATTTCTTTAGGTGTAGCATGTCCAACAGCTATGGGTTTTACATAGCTTTATATGTTAGGCAGAGATCACCTCGGAGAAGGCGATATGCTATGGAGTAAAGCTGAAGTTTTTTGAGGCGGTCAGTGTAGGGCATTTGTTTGAGGCCAGTAATGCTCTTTGTGAGGTACTTCTGTGGCCTTTCCAGCTGCCGCAGATGTCTTGTGAGGTACATTCCAAAAGGGGCGTTGTACTCTATAATGGGTCTAATGAGTGTCGAGTAGAGGGGAACGATGACCTCTTTTTTCCTGGACGAGAACCCTTTTATGATGGTGTGCCATGTAGAAGGACTTCCTGACTACTGTGGCGATGTGACTATCATAAATATATATATATATATATATATATATATATATATATATATATATATATATATCACTATATATGTTACTTATATACACCAAATCTGAGATTGCACATCAAGAGAAGAAAGTAAAATTCTCCTAAAACCCCATTGTCAGCCAATTTCACCCGAAGTCCAGTCCCACACTGTTAATTTTTTATAAATTAAGGAAATTAGCAAACTGATTCACAATTCAACAAAAAAAAGATGTTTGACAGAAGATGTGTGTGTGTGTGTGTGTGTGTGTGTGTGTGTGCTGGAAAATATTAAAGATGATTAGAATGTTAGAATGTTTTGCAATAAGGTAAATGAAGGGAGAAAATATATAAAAAAATTGTGGCAGGTGAATGGGCTTACAGGAATTGTTCAATGAAAAAAAAATGGGTTAGAAACAGAGAAGGGCCGAGGGAGAGTTCCAGGTCTACTAAATGACTTTCTTACAATTACATGCTGAAACTTAAAGAGTATTTGTACATGGAGAATTACTGCAAAAAAATATGAAGTCTCTCATTTGAAGAAATAAGCTGAGATTCATTAAGGTACTGGGATATGTACACCTGTGTCTGCACATCATGGCACCTTTTCCCAATTCAACAACATCCCTAACACAGTGCTGCATGGTCCTCTACCATGAAGGCATGTGGCATTACATAGGTTTGGCCCCATGGCCATGCTGAATGCTAATGAGGCATTACAGAGGAGAGGCATATGGTAGTCAGCAATGTTCTCTCTTACAGAACAGTCTGCAGAAAGGCATCTATATGGATTAATGATTCAAGAAATTGCACAGCTCTGTAGATCAGCATGGCTACTCCCACATCATGGTATGGGGATCAGGAGTGTAGGATTGCACCAAACTACCAGGGTTTACTCTTAAAGTACCATAGCAACATTGACAGCAGTATGGAGATTGGGGATGGGGGATAAACCTTGCATATGGAAGGGCTGTATGACACCCAGTGAAAGTATGGGGATCAGAGGGGTGGTGGAAGTACTACACCACCAGGGATACCATATATTGAAGTGCTGTAATGGCACCAATATCACAACAGTGATTGGGGTTGGGGGATACACTAGACCACTAGGCCTTACTTTTAAAGTACATTCTCTGTACTGCTGTTTGGTGCTGGGAATCACCAGACACCAGAGATAAATCAAGGATTAAAGTGTTGTAATAACACTGATGAAGGTATGGGGATGAGGGGGTAGGGGATACACTCAACCACCTGGGCATAATAGATATGTTTAGTAATGGCTCTTCAACTATTATCGGGGTGGGGGGAACCACATTAGGACAGATAGGTTGGGGACAGGTACCAAGACGGTGTTGTGTGTGCATTTATGAATCTGTGCTGTATGTACTTTTGTGTGGGAGATAATAACAGGGGAGGAATGTCACTGCCTACATGAACATAGTAGTAAATGTGATTCAGAGACATGCAAATTAGCCAAAAATGAAATTAACAAGTCTCTGAGTTGCAAATGGGCACTGTGTGGGAAAAGGGCTTTTTTACCATTAGCCGTATGACATGCTAAGCCCATAGGATTATTCAGACAATAGAAAACAGCTTATTTACTGATTATGCAACTACTGGATGATAGAAAGGTTATTAAATAAAATGCTAGTATTCTGAATAAAACTTTAAAATTAGAAAACATTTCTAGATCAAACAGAGTGCATAATGGAAACAGATGCCAATGATTTCTTTCAGTTTTACTGAATATGAGGTACAAATGAATAGGAATTCTGTAAGATACACAAAAAGGCACCAGGGACTAACCTCATCCCATTGAGGCAGTTCTATGATGCTATAAGAAAGATGATAAAGATGTAACTGACTGGGAATTGTAACAAAGGGGGTACTAAACTACTTGTGGCAAGCAATCATTGCACATATGAATTGCTGAAAAACCTGGGAAATGCCTTTTCTTTGAATATGGATGTCAACATGCAGTGAAAATTATTCGCTGTAACTTAACTGATGAGCATTGGTGTTATTCATGAGTGTAAGACTTGTAGTGACATTAATATGAATATTACAGTTTGCTATCCTTAAAGAACTATTTCAAAAAAGGAGATGCAGACAGGTAGAGGGTTAGGTTGTTGTACTATACTAAGAGAATATACTTGAATGGGCTGTAAATGGCAGAACAGAAAAGACTAAAACATTAGGTACAGCTAGTAAGTACTTAATGGAGGCTAGTAGAATACTGTAGCAGTGGGTTGTGCAAAGTGCTCTGATTAGCTATGGCTAAAATACGAGTTATACAAGTTTATCTTTATAGTTTTGTTATAGATCTGGAAAATGCAGCTTTAAATAACAACATTAGAATTTTCCTTCAGTTTCCCATACGCTAATTATATTAATCTTATTATGGGAGGTACTGAGGTATTGTATAATTTCTTATATATATATATATATATATATATATATATATATATATATATATATATATATATATATATATATATATATGGGGAATGAATGAAGCAGGACTTCCCAAAGATAAACCAATGTAAGTTGGAATGTTTGTCTATGGATATTAATTTAGTCAAGGTGATAGTAAAAGGAATTCATTTGAAGCAAGATCCAAAGAAAGTTTTTGAAGAAAGTTTGGAAAAAGATGAACATTTAAAATGTACAAGAGAGTGTCATTGGAAAGATCAGATTTTCTCCCTACATTAAACTTAGTAGCTGTCAGTTTAATTTGTCCAAGTCTTTTGGGTTTCTGATATCATGACAGTAATGGACCACATTCCTAAGTCAAAGTATGAACATAGTTCATGAAATTAGCATTGTTTCAATCTTTGATGTTAGCCAAAAGTGTTCTTCACAGCACCCAGAATGTGCCCAGAACTGACTCCTTCTGTAATTCATATGGTGTTATGTATATCAGTAACATATCTAAGTACAATTATAAATTCTTATCTAAGTCCAACTGTAAATCCTTTTTATAAGAGCCATTGCTCCTACTACTACTGGAACTGTCTGGGTATCCTTCTTCCACATTGTCCTCATTTCTGCCTGCAATGCTGGTATTTTATGACTTTGTGTCTCTCTGTATGGAAGTATAATCACTTGGTGTAGCAATTTTACTGATCAATACCACGTTTGCCTTCTTTTTATGGACTACTACTGTATATCTGTTTCACTTACTGAGTCACGTCTAAGGTTAACAAGTGCAATATGCTAACTAAACAGCTGCTATTCACTAGTCTCTATTTATTCTCTATTGTAACAGTGAAGGGGTTTGGTGGTGGGTATTTATTTATTATGTATCACTGGATCATGGGTATTGAGTGTGTTAATGTAATATGAACTACTTCTTGCATGTTATATGTGTTGTTGTTTTCTTTCTTATGTTATTCGTTGATAACGCTGTATCTACGTTATTTGCACTGCGATTCTCTCATGAGCTGACATTTGTAATTCCGTTTAGGCTGCACTTGTTTGGTCCTAAATGACAATAAAGTTTCTTTGAATCTTTGAATATTGCATCTGTTTTTGAACTATTGATAATTGGTAATCCCATGTGATATAAACTTCATCATTCTCTATAATGTTTTGTGGTGAACATTTCCAATGCTTCTAAGCTACTTCAATATTGTAATGTTTGCACATTGCAACAACAGCCTTGCCACATTATTGTGCCTGTTAGGATACCGGCCCTCTGGCATTAGTGCATCACACCCAGCAACAAGATGTGCGATTGTTTTAGTTCTGTTTTACAGAACCTACATTTGTCTCCCACATGTTCAATGGACTTTGTAAACCAATGTGTATGAAGTCCACTATCCTGCACCGCTAATATTAACCGTTCATCGTTTGGTTTAAGTTTACCTCTCCTTAAGCATTCCTGCATCAGATCCTGATCGATATGAGATAGTTCCAGCAGTTTTCTTTACTTGTAACTGTATTTATGCCTTTACATTTCTTCCCTTCTCATCTGATCCTTCTCATTATATTCATTATTTCTTTTGCTTTTTGGCACATTCAGTTGCTGCCTGATTTTTGTCTACTTCTGGTTTGGTTTTCATTCCCACTTGATTCCGATACATTTCTGCTAAACTAAGAAGGGAAGTCATCTTAGATTTGTTCTCTTCATGTTTTAAAATGTTCACTATGTTTGGATCTGGTGAGATCAACATATATGTATGCAGTCATACGACTCCAGATCTACATGTAATCAATTTAATGGAAGCCCTTACCAGCATCAGAATGATGAATATATAATCTTGATCTACACTGATTGTTTTATATCATTTGATAAGCATGAGGCAGCTTTCTTCTTTTCCTGTCCAACTGATGCAATACCTTTTGACACCAGTCAGTCACTTTAAAACGGTAAGTTAGAACAGGAAGAGCAG
The DNA here is from genome assembly GCF_019279795.1 of Protopterus annectens. Taxonomy (NCBI): domain Eukaryota; kingdom Metazoa; phylum Chordata; order Ceratodontiformes; family Protopteridae; genus Protopterus; species Protopterus annectens. Next base: position 1,880,263,670 of record NC_056733.1, on the reverse strand, counting down.
CCAGTTTATAGCTTGGACTTTGTTCCAAGATGCCAGGGCTGTTTTCAGCATTATTTTTACTCTTCTAAAATATTCCTTACTGGGTTTTGTTCACATTGGTTCATTTTTTATTGTTGATCCTTCATCATTTCCCAAATATGTATACAGTCCCTCCTACTCAAGTTCCTTTATAACACATTTCTGTCCCAGACTGATCATTTCTTGGTGCTATAGCTTTCCTGGTTTAAATGTTGCTTTTGCACATTTATCAAGACCAAATGGCATTCTTTTATCATCTGAAAAAGTTTTGAACATTTGTGCTTTCAGTTCCTCATCTGATAAACTATTATACAGTTTTAAATCATCCACAAAAAGAAGATAAGAAGTCTTTCACTTTGTTATTGTCTGTGAGCTAAATTATAACCATGATCTAATCTGTTAAGTTGACAACTTAATGCTTAAGGACAAGACAAAAGAGCAGTAGTGACAGAGTCACCCTGGAATATCCCCCTTTGAATGTTGTTATATTCTTATGCATATAAAACTAGAAGCAATCTTCTCAAGATTTATTTCTGGTGCATGTGAGTGGGTGACCTCATAACCCTGTAAAGATTGATTTTTTTATAAAATATTCCAGAAAGGAGTATGGATAATAGGTAAGTAGGATTTTTTTCAAATGAAATGGCAACGCCTTCAATGAGATGACAGAGAATGCTTCCAGAATTGCCTGTAATCATAACAAAAGTAATAAGATAAATTATCAGATTATGAGATAGTGAGGCAATGTAGCATAATGCTAAGAAGAAAATACAGCTCTGAAAATATTAATAATGACTTGCTTAAGGTGGAGGTGACTTAAGTTCTACAGAAGCCAGTAGTGTTGCTTATAGTAATATCCTCACTGCAGCACATGTCCACACATCTCAAACCATCCAAGTATACTCATGGATCATAACGTAATTCCAATCATTGTGCGTATGTTAGCCTGATTGTTGGGTGTCTTACTCCTGAGAATTCCATTCTGAGAGCATCTTAAGGAAGACTTTTGTGATGGAGGTACATAGAGAACTCCACATCAGACATTAAGTAAAACTAAAATGCGCTAGAAAACTGAAAGTGCTTTGGGGATTGATATAAAGACATTATTATACTATTGTGTTTTACATGTGAAATCAGCTCCCTATTGAAATGGCATCTTTCAAAATGCTGAATGCTGAAAAGCTCCTCCCCCCAAAAAGACTGAAAACACAGTAGAAGAGAGTATCACTTTTCTTTTTAAAACTTCTTTTTGCAAATAACATTTTAACAACTGATTCATTCTTTTATTCATTCTGAACTCAAATTGTTGCCTATATCTGTCCATTATTAAAGAGTTAAATAGTAGTTGATATATTGAACATATTATAATACCAGTTAAAGGTCATTAAGCAAAATTATAACTGAAATACATCACACTGAATCATATATATATATATATATATATATATATATATATATATATATAGAGAGAGAGAGAGAGAGAGAGAGATACATACACATACATATTTATATATGTACACACAGATACAGGCATACATAGGAAAGGCATTTAAAGTAATAAAGAAATGCTTAAAATCTAATTAAAAAAAGGATAATGTTTTCTTCATAAAAGGGCAAGGTAAATGTGTGTGCATACATCTTTAAGTAATTTGCACCACAATCTTATTCACAGTACTGGATGTATATTATGAGACAGATTTCCTGTAAATCGTTGCTTAGTTTGAAAGTAAAGCTGATGGACATAGCAGCAATGTGGCTCATGTCTTATCTCTTGATAAGTAACTTTGAATTCCAAATGTTTCATTCATTGTAAAACTACTTTTTTATGTTGTGTTTGTACCTTGGGGTAGTAAGTATAAACAACTTACACTGAACCATGGCCTGAATAGGCTGAAAATAATGTCTTTATGACTCATGACATCCTTGACTGGGTTGTTCTTGCATGCCAATACTCCTTGTAGTTAATTTAAGTATAACCTCTTTCTTTATCGTTAATTTTATTTTGACTGGGTGGAATAAGATATTTCAATAAAGACTCTCTTCTTTTTGTGAATAAGGCATTTGCTACACTTCCACCTGGAAGTTACACTAAGGCTTCCTTCACTTCCACCTGAGAAGCTGTGTTTAACAAATCATGTGATGGGCTTCACTCTTTGGTAATACTACACCCCCCCATACTGTCCTAAGATGCCAATATTTCTTTTCACTTATTTCAGATTCCACTTGAGGCTAGAACGCCAACCCTTAAATTTAGAGGCTATACCATGTCAATACAGACTGAGAAGATAGAGATTAAACAAGTGCAGCTAGCGAACAGCTCAGTATACAGCCAGTGAACAGCTCAGTATACAACCAGTGAACAGCTCAGTATACAGCTAATGAACACTGAGTATATATACAGCCAGTGAACAGGTCAGTATATACACAGCTAGTGTACAGCTCAGTATATATACAGCCAGTGAACAGCTCAGTATACAGCTAGTGAACAGCTCAGTATATATACAGCCAGTGAACAGCTCAGTATACAGCCAGTGAACAGCTCAGTATATATACAGCCAGTGAACAGCTCAGTATACAGCCAGTGAACAGCTCAGTATACAGCCAGTGAACAGCTCAGTATACAGCCAGTGAACAGCTTACTATATATACAACCAGTGAACAGCTCAGTATACAGCCAGTGAACAGCTCAGTATACAGCCAGTGAGCAGCTCAGTATATATACAGCCAGTGAACAGCTCAGTATACAGCCAGTGAACAGCTCAGTGTATATACAGCCAGTGAACAGTTCGGTATACAGCCAGTGAACAGCTCAGTATACAGCCAGTGAACAGCTCAGTATACAGCTAGCAAACAGCTCAGTATATATACAGCCAGTGAACAGCTCAGTATACAGCCAGTGAACAGCTCAGTATATATACAGCTGGTGAACATCTCAGTATACAGCCAGTGAACAGCTCAGTATATATACAGCCAGTGAACAGCTCAGTATATAGAGCCAGTGAGCAGCTCATTATACACCTAGTGAACAGTTCAGTATACAGCTAGTGAACAGCTCAGTATACAGCCAGTGAACATCTCAGTATACACCTAGTGAACAGCTCAGTATACAGCCAGTGAACAGCTCAGTATACAGCTAGTGAACAGCTCAGTATACAGCCAGTGCACAGCTCAGTATACAGCTGACAGCTCAGTATATATACAGCCAGTGAACAGCTCAGTATACAGCTAGTGAACACCTCAGTATACAGCCAGTGAACAGCTCAATATATATACAGCCAGTGAACAGCTCTCTCTCTCTCTATATATATATATATATATATATATATATATATATATATATATATGTATGTATACAGCCAGTGAACAGTTCAGTATACACCTAGTGAACAGCTCAGTATACAGCTGACAGCTTAATATATATACAGCCAGTGAACAGCTTAGTATACAACTAGTGAACAGCTCAGTATACAGCCAGTGAACAGCTCAGTATATATATACAGCCAGTGAACAGCTCAGTATACACCTAGTGAACAGCTCAGCATACAGCTAATGACAGCTCAGTATATATATAGCCAGTGAACAGCTTAGTATACAGATAGTGAACAGCTCAGTATACAGCCTGTGAACAGCTCAGTATACAGCTAGTGAACAGATCAGTATACAGCCAGTGAACAGCTCAGTATATATACAGCCAGTGAACAGCTCAGTATACAGCTAATGACAGCTCAGTATATATACAGCCAGTGAATAGCTCAGTATAGAGCTAATGATAGCTCAGTATATATACAGCCAGTGAACAGCTCAGTATACAGCTAGTGAACACCTCGGTATACAGCCAGTAACAGCTCAGTATACAGCCAGTGAACAGCTCAGTATACAGCTAATGACAGCTCAGTATATATACAGCCAGTGAACAGCTCAGTATAGAGCTAATGAGAGCTCAGTATATATACAGCCAGGGAACAGCTCAGTATACAGCTAGTGAACAGCTCAGTATACAGCCAGTGAACAGCTCAGTATGCGGTTAGTGAACAGCTAAGTATACAGCCAGTGAACAGCTCAGTATACAGCTAGTGAACAGCTCAGTTTAAGGGAATTTATTCTAATAGGCTGTCCTGTCATAAAACAGATACATCAAAGAATTTCCTCCTTGACTGTGTAAAATTGCATTCTTATATGTATACAGATTTTAAATGATGTATTTTTCAAGCAAATGAGTCCAGAATTTTGCATTCATCTCAAGCACTGTCTAATCACTTAAGCAGACCAGAACTCTCAGTCCCGACCTGAAATTAGAAATCAATTTCTAGTAGATCTTAATAAAATAATTTACAAAGAAATTGTTAACACTCATAGTTTCTCCCACAGTGTTTTCCAGATGTAAGGCTTCTGCATTACAGGTCACTTGAAGACTGTGCTGCCACGGATATAAATTCACCAACAGAAAATCTTATATATAATGAGACTACATATAATATCTAATGTATTTTTGTACAGGAAAACATCAGTCTCTGAATTTATTATGCTGTACTCATACTGGACAGACATTCCCACAAGATATGCTTTTTGAAAGCCATACAAAGGGTTTATGCTAAGTCATGTGACTGCCAATGTGTTTCCTATTACATGCAAAATCCTAAAATGCCCTGTGGTCAGATTTTGGAAGTGTTGTTTTCAGTACTAACACAGATTTGCATTATGGTATGGTATTTCAAGTACAAATATTACCTTCAAATACACAGGTGCATCATAGAACAGCTGGCCTACTTTCACTGGGCCAGTGAACATCGGAAAAGAACATTCTAAAAATGGGAGCTCAAAAATCACTTGTGTAAGCACAATATACAACTTCTATGTCAAAGACAAAGAAATATGTTATAAAGTCAAAACCCATGTGTATGTACTTTTTATTGGCACACATACACACTCAATTTACTTATATGAAAATGCATAAAAATAGAACAGAATTAAATGAAATGTATTTTTACTTTAAGTGAGCACGTTTGCCCAGATTGAAATAGAACTTTCTCATATCAATTTAAATATCTCAAGTGTGTATCCATAATAACAGACCAGTCAGTAAAAATAATTTTCCTTTCTTGTCTATATATTCTTATATGTAATATCTTCTTATTTGTATTTGTAATATATAGATATATATATATATATATATATATATATATATATATATATACATATATATATATATATATATATATATATATATATATATATATATATATATATATATATCTATATATATATATGTGTGTGTGTGTGTGTGTGTGTGTGTGTATCTACTTTCAAATACCGTATTACCACTAGATCGAACTACAAAATATGGAGACCATAAAATCAAAAACTCAATTAACTGAAACTTAAAAAGATCAAGTCAAAAAATGCTGACATGTATTGTGTTAGTTAAATGGTACTTAATGAAATATTGCATTGTCCTTTTAGATTTTTTAATAAGCACATAAGAAACAATATGACAAATGTTTTGTTGCAAGCTGTTGGTGTCGCTGGAGAAGTTTTGGGAAGTTACAGTATAAAAAAGAAACACAAGTTCTAATATTTGAAAGGTATGTGCTCAGTAGTGAATGAACCATTAAAATGAAAAAAAATATTGTTGTAAGTACATACATAGTGGTAGATGCAGAGGTGGAGCTGTTACTGTATATTTGGAGAGTGTAAGTAGTTAAAAAATGTTCATTGCTTATAGTAACATAGGAGTTACATATTGTATTCATAGTTTACCCTTGTTCTCAATGAAGTGCAACCTCGGAGTTGGTATATTTAATATGTTAGGGGGGGAGCAGCACCTAACATGGGGGGTGCAACCCCCTGCAAAATTGTGGGAAATGAAAAATAATTGTAGTTTTTCATTCGTGGAATGTAGAAAGTTAACATTTGCTTTCCAGTTTTCAATGTTTTGGGATGCAATCTTGTACAGTTTTAGACAATTTTGTTATTCTGTGACTCAATCTTGTCAAGCTTCAGTAAATTAATCTATGGTCTTGATATTTTGTGTGTGTGTGTGTGTGTGTGTGTGTGTGTGTGTGTGTGTGTGTGTGTGTGTGTGTGTGTGCTTGTGTGTGTGTGTATGTGTCTAATGGTAATATAGCATATATACACACACACACACACACACACACACACACACACACACACACACACACACACACACACACACACACACAGATATATATATATATATATATATATATATATATATAGATATATATATATATATATATATATATATATATATATATATATATATAGATAGATATAGATTTAGTAGTGTAGCTGTCTGTCAGTTGCACAAGCACAAATATTATGTGCTATTTGCATCTGCTATGGTAAACAGCTGTCATGTTTTCCTTTCGTATACTGTGATGCCATCCTGTGAATGTCAACATGCATACATATTGTGCAAGCACACGCAAGCACTCACACAGACGCATGAACACACACACACACACACACACACACACACACACACACACTTGTGAAGAAAAGATTGGCAAGACAAGGCTGATAAAATAACTCAGTTTTAATAAAAACAACTGCAGATACAAACTCCAAATAGTGGTAAGCGCTTTCGGGTTCACCAACCCTTCATCAGACAAATTAAGCAACACTGGTCTTTAGTTTTAAATATGCTGACAACCAATCAAAATTCAATTACACTAATATATTACCCGCCTATTTTGTAAGGCAGGTTTTAAAGGCACAATCTCATTTATGCCTGGATACCTGTGTGATCCTAAAGTTATAATCCATTTGGATTCTAATGTCTCCGTAAGCAACTTTATATCTCCCCCTCTCATTCCTAAATTCACATTTGTGATGACTTTAAATAAAAATGTATGCGTCGAATTATTCATCAGATGCCTATAAAGTGCATTGTGCTGATCTTTATTTCTAATGCTGGACAAATGCTGTAGGACCCTGACCTTTAACATATTATTTGTCATCCCTACATAGTATACCGGACACTGTGTGCATTCGGCCAAATAGACCACGTTAGATGTTCTACACGTGGCTTTGGCCTTGAATTGAAATATCTGTCCTGTTGTTGGATGTTTAAAAATGTTGGACCCATCAATACTACTGCAAGCCTTACACATACCACAGGGTACCGTCCCTGCTTTGTTGATCAACAACTTTTTGTCCGAGGTGGATCTTTCTTTGCAGAGTAAATCCTTAAGATTTTTATTTCGTCTATAGCCAAAATTCGGTGTTGGACTAATCATGGTGTCCAACTTGGGGTCACTTCTTAATATGTTCCAATTTTTTCTAACTATACTCTGTATGTCTTTAATGTCACTGCTATAAGTAAAATAGAGCCTAACTCTATCTGACCTCCTGTTCTTCTGACATATTGCTCCTTCTGTTTGGCTTTGTCTCAACCAAGGTTTGTACCTACTGCTACGTTGACCCATACTAGTGTGTACTACAGAGTTAACCATGTTCTCATTATAGCCTCTCTGGCCAAAACATGTTTTCAATTCTCCTATTTCTTTATTGAAATCCTCATCTTCTAGACATAGCCTAGAAGTTCTGCACACCTGACTTTTAACTATGTTGGGGAACATAAAGCGGGGGTGCATACTATCATATGATAATAAATGGTTCTTCCAACAGTCTTTTTTGTGTAATGTCGAAGTAAACCCTTCCAAAGTACATTTTATACTAACATCCAAATAATCTATTTGTTCCGTGGAATGATTTAGAGTGAATTTGAAAAAGGAAGTGGTGGAATGGAGGTAATCCAAAAAACTAAAGAGTTTATCTAAGGTGTCCTGCCAAAAAATAAAGATGTCATCTACAAAGCGCACATAGGCTCCTATGTGTTTCATCCAACATTCTTTGTTGAAGATGTTGTTCTTCTCCCAAAAATAGAGAACCAAATTTGCATATGTATTGGCACAGGGGGTGCCCATCGCTACCCCCTGTGCCTGCCTATATGCTTGTTGACCCCCTAAGAAAACATTATTTTCTAAAACTACATCCAACAATTTATGGATTAGCTTAACTTTGTTGTCAGTTACTCCCATCTCCTTTAGAATACATTCTATCGCATGTATGCCATAGTTGTTACTGATGACCGTAAAGAGATTTTGCACATCTAATGTGACCATAATGCTGTTGTTATAGATTTGTTTATGTTGAAAATCTCTCACTACCTGCAAAAAACCCCTCGAGTCTTTCAATATGGTAGGCACTCTTTCCACAAAGGGTTTTAAATTACATTCTAACCAAATGGACACATTTTCAGTAACCCACCCTCGTCCCGACACTATGGGCCTGAGGGGAGGGTCACTGAGTGATTTATGAATTTTGGGTAGAGCTTTAAATACAGGTGTGGTTGGCTTGGCCACCATCAGAAAATTCAACAGATCATCTTCAATCATCATATCAAAGTGAAGACCCTTCAACACTTTATGTACACCTTCAACTATCCTAACTATTGTGACAGGATTTATAGGAATATAGGTACTCTCATCTGACAATAACTCCTGCAATTTCTTGTTATACATTACTGTGTCAAGTATGACAATGGCTCCCCCTTTGTCCGCTCTCTTTACGGTCATCAGTAACAACTATGGCACACATGCGATAGAATGTATTCTTAAGGAGATGGGAGAGACTGACAACAAAGTTAAGCTAATCCATAAATTGTTGGATGTAGTCTTAGAAAACAATGTTTTCTTAGGAGGTCCACAAGCATATAGGCAGGCACAGGGGGTAGCGATGGGCACCCCCTGTGCCAATACATATGCAAATTTGGTTCTCTATTTTTGGGAGAAGAACAACATCTTCAACAAAGAAAGTTGGATGAAACACATAGGAGCCTATGTGCGCTTTGTAGATGACATCTTTATTTTTTGGCAGGACACCTTAGATAAACTTTTTAGTTTTTTGGATTACCTCCATTCCACCACTTCCTTCTTTAAATTCACCTTAAATCATTCCACGGAACAAATAGATTACTTGGATGTTAGTATAAAATGTACTTTGGAAGGGTTTACTTCGACATTACACAAAAAAGACTGTTGGAAGAACCATTTATTATCATATGATAGTATGCACCCCCGCTTTATGTTCCCCAATATAGTTAAAAGTCAGGTGTGCAGAACCTCTAGGCTATGTCTAGAAGATGAGGATTTCAATAAAGAAATAGGAGAATTGAGAACATGTTTTGGCCAGAGAGGCTATAATGAGAACATGGTTAATTCAGTAGTACACACTAGTTCGGGTCAACGTAGCGGTAGGTACAAACCTTGGTTGAGACAAAGCCAAACAGAAGGTGCAACATGTCAGAAGAACAAGAGGTCAGATAGAGTTAGGCTCTATTTTACTTATAGCAGTGACATTAAAGATATACAGAGTATAGTCAGTAAAAATTGGAACATATTAAGAAGCGACCCCAAGTTGGACACCATGATTAGTCAAACACCGAATTTTGGCTATAGACGTAATAAAAATCTTAAGGATTTACTCTGCAAAGAAAGATCTGCCTCGGACAAAAAGTTGTTGATCACCAAAGCAGGGACGGTACCCTGTGGTATGTGCAAGGCTTGCAGTAGTATTGATGGGTCCAACATTTTTAAACATCCAACAACAGGACAGATATTTCAATTCAAGGCCAAAGCCACGTGTAGAACATCTAACGTGGTCTATTTGGCCGAATGCACACAGTGTCCGGTATACTATGTAGGGATGACAAATAATATGTTAAAGGTCAGGGTCCTACAGCATTTGTCCAGCATTAGAAATAAAGATCAGCACAATGCACTTTATAGGCATCTGATGAATAATTCGACGCATACATTTTTATTTAAAGTCATCACAAATGTGAATTTAGGAATGAGAGGGGGAGATATAAAGTTGCTTACGGAGACACTAGAATCCAAATGGATTATAACTTTAGGATCACACAGGTATCCAGGCATAAATGAGATTGTGCCTTTAAAACCTGCCTTACAAAATAGGCGGGTAATATATTAGTGTAATTGAATTTTGATTGGTTGTCAGCATATTTAAAACTAAAGACCAGTGTTGCTTAATTTGTCTGATGAAGGGTTGGTGAACCCGAAAGCGCTTACCACTATTTGGAGTTTGTATCTGCAGTTGTTTTTATTAAAACTGAGTTATTTTATCAGCCTTGTCTTGCCAATCTTTTCTTCACAAGTTTTTGGACTATTTGGTTTTGGCAAGACTTTAGCCCTAGCACAGGACATTGTTTTCTTGACACACACACACACACACACACACACACACACACACACACACACAGACATTTTATATATAGGCAATCATATACATGTCCACACCAAAGTACGCGCATGCCGGACAACGTGCACGGCTCCAAAAATACATGAACATTCAAAAAACAATGAGCCAGCACGTATGGTTCAGTCGAACCAACTTTATTAACACCAAGATTCCATAAATAAAAGGAATCTTAATAAACAAGCATACCGGTTTCGGCCATATCATGGCCTTTATCAATGCAGTTCTGTAAAAGTAAGGAAACCCGACCCCTGGTGGACCAACCTTATATACTCCATGTTTAAAGGGGTACATAATCTTATATAATAAACAAATGCATTGGAACAAAACAGCACCTTCCCCACATAATAATAAAAAAACTTGAACATAATAAACATATAGAATACATTAACAATGTTGAATATCATCAAAATAATATTGTAAAAATAATATTATATAAAAAAATAATATTGTAAAATAATAATATAGAAAAAATATATCATGGCCAAAATGTTTGGGGACCTGAATAGTGATCAGAACAACTTGTCAGGACAGTCTTTATATATAAACAACCTATATATATTTGTTTGTTCTATATGATGACAAACCTCAAAGTTTATCATAAACATACATTCCCACTTATATCACAAGATTGGTCAGACTATCCAAATCCTATATGTTATATACCTAGATCTATAAACCCATAAACTCAAATCATATATCCTCTGGAAATATGTATATATCCTCCACATTCCTATTGGTACTGTTAATATGCCTAGAACCAAAATCGATGAATAATACAAGAACCCTTTACATAAGTCATAATGTATATACACATGACCTACAAAATTCTATTCTAACATATTTAAACCAGGTCTAAATAGACCATCCAATTGAATTATCCACCTTTGTTCCATTTGATCAAGTTTTTGATGCCATCCGGCTTTGAAACTCCTGTGAAGGGTGATCCTATCTATAACAACAAACCGAAAAATGGCCGAAGAATGCTCCAAGGTATGTTTAAATAGGGCATTAGCAACACGTTTGTTCTTAATTGCACTTAAATGTTCCCCTATTCTAAATTTGACAGGTCTGGACGTTTGTCCAACATAGAATGCAGAGCAACTACAGGTAGCCAGATATACCACCCAATCTGTGCTGCAATTGGCAAAAACCCTTATCTCAAAAATTCGTGACGTATTTTTACTAGAAAATTCTTTGGTTTGTTACAAATGTTGACAAGCAGCACAATGCCCACAAGGATAGCACCCCCTTAGTATATCACCACTTAAAGTTCTTTGTTGTGGTATATTTGGAACATATCTTTTATAATGTGTGAAGTGAGAATTCATATTCCGTCCCCTCCGGTAAGAAAACTGACAATTTTCCGGCAACAACCTACCTAGAACCTCATGTGACAAAAGAATGCCCCAATGTTGGTTAATGACATCCCTAAAACGATTGGTATTATTCCCATAGGTAGTCACCAACCTTATTGGTTGATTATGATTTGTTTTATTACCATCCCTGTTATTTACTTTATAACATAATAGATCCTGACGTTTCATTTTGGAAGTTTGACCTTCAGCTTTAACTAATAGTTGAGATTCATACCCCCTATATAGAAACCTACGCGTTAAGTCCAGACTACATTCCAAATAATCTTCATCAGATGAACAAATACGTCTGATTCTCATATATTGAGATTTCGGAATATTGTGGATGGTGTGGCGTGGATGAGAACTATTAGCATGTAACAAAGTATTGTATTTGGGAAACTTGCGATATATAGTAGTCGATAAAGTATTATCTGCAAGTTTAGAAACCTTAACATCCAAAAATACAATCTCTGAAAGTTCAATATTAGCAGTGAACCGAATACCAAAACTATTATTATTCAAATAATCCACAAACTGTATTAAACTTTGCTTATCTCCACGCCACACCATCCAACAATTGCCTAGATATCTCTGCCAGATATCCAGATGTTGCAAAAATTTGTTATGTTGGTCATCATATATATACCCAGCCTCATAGTACCCCATGAACAAATCAGCATAGATGGGTGCAAAAGAAGCACCCATCGCAGTGCCCTTAATCTGCCAATAAGCCTTGCCTGCATAATCAAAGATATTCTTCCGTAATACCAATTCAGTGAGCTTAATCAAAAAGTTATTAAAGGCTAAAGAATAAAGGTTTGATTTATATAGCCAAAAGGAAACAGCTAAAATTCCCTGATCATGTGGAATATTTGTATATAATGAAGCCACGTCAAGAGTACAAAGTAACCAGTGAGATTCTAGTTGGGAATCATTAATTATATTTAGAAATTCGGTGGTGTCCTTAATGCGAGACCTAATAAATGGCAGCAAAGGTTTCAAATACTGGGTCAAAAAAGCTGACAATGGTTCCGTTAAGGAACCCCTACCTGAAACTTTAGGTCTCCCAGGAGGATGTAATGGGTCTTTGTGTATTTTCGGTAAGATATACAGATACTGAGAGCTAGGCTCATCCACCTTAAGTTGCACACCTACCTGTGTCGTAATGATACGCTGCTGCACCGATAGATCCAAAAAATCATCAATTTCTCTCTTAAAAGAAAGAGTCGGATCCACATTTAGTGCCATATAAAAACTAGAATCTGCCAACTGTCGTAGAGCTTCCTGATTATATAATGAATGATCCAAAACCACAACTGCTCCTCCTTTATCCACCATAGTTATAACTATGTTATGATTAGTACTAAGCTCAACCAAAGCTTGTCTTTCTACAGTTGTTAGATTATTTTCGGTAAGACCATATAAATTGGAAAAATGTAACTCCTTCATTATGCACTCTCTAAAAATGGACACATGTTTGTTCATGGGGGGAACAAAATTGGATTTCCTAAACCTAAAATCAGAAGATCTTTGAGTATTTTCCTGATCTGCAAAAAAGATTTTTAGGTTAAGTATTCTACAAAATTCATCAACATCTTGTAATAACTGAGTTTCTGAAACCAAGGATGAGGGTACAAAAGAAAGCCCTTTATTCAGCAATTTAATATGTGCTGGAGAAAGTTCAAAAGAGGAAATATTATGTATATTATCAATTATGTCACCATTTGTTGTAACAGGGACTGCAATGTTATGTTGCCGGAATCTGTTCTTATGCTTCTTACCCCCCCGCCTCCTACCCCTAACTCTAAAGGGGGGGGCTGTTTCCTTTTCGCCGCTGGGGACACCTGGCGTAAGGAACCTTCCCCATCCATTACAGAAGAGGCCTCCTCTTCTGATGTAGTAGCAGACATAGATTTATGATGTCTTAAGATGGACCTTGGTCTTTTCTTATTGTTATAGCTATTACTAGATCTAGATTCCTGAAATCTCACCGATTTATGATTTACAAAAGGTTTCCCTTTTTCATAGTCCATCAAATCACGATTAAACTTGTTAATCTTCCTTTTTGTAAGTTGTTTTTCCAATATTGAGAGGTCCTTAGCCAGGTCTGAAACTTGTTGTGAATATAACACTTCAGATTTAAATTTTTCTACCTCCCCACACAAAATTTCAATCTCTGTAAGTTGACTCTGAATAGTCCTGTCATAATACCTTAATAAACAATCAACAAATTGCATAGATGATGAATGTTGTGCCTCCGCCCATTCCTTGGAAAGCTCACTATCTATATTGGCCACAATGGGTTGTATACGGACCCTTAGTCCCCTAGGAGTGATATCCTTGACCTTGTAGGCTTTGAAAAGTTTCAAATGCCATACATTCGTGCGTAAAGCCTTCATTTGTCTATTAAGCTTAGAAAACATGTTGTTGCATTGTGATGGGCCATCCAATAATAAATTCGTAGAATTCGGTCCCGATACATTATTTAAACCAAACACCTCCAAATTATCTTGATCGGCCGAAAGACCCTTCAATAACTCCCCAATGTCCATGATTTCAAATATAAAACACTCCAATAT
>NC_056733.1:1880209413-1880244413 GCF_019279795.1 Protopterus annectens | reverse complement strand
AAACATAGGTAAGCTATCACATTCTGATGAAGAACAGTATTAGCGGTATTATTTAGGAGTTAAATGAAGCACATTTCAATATGCAAAAAGAAAATCAATCTGTTTTGTGCTGTTGTAGTTCAGTGTCAGTAGCTATGACTTTGATGGCTTTACTAAATGCCAACAGAAAGCTGAAAATGTTCTCTAACCCATGTTTGGCAGGGTGATGTGCACAGATGTGAAATCCTGGATGCCATTTTGCTTTCTGCACATTATGAATTATTCAAACAGACTGTGACCCCTTAACACTGCAGATTTGTTCAGCCAGGCCAGACTCTGTATAACACTGCAATAATCTTTTTACAAGTGGCAGAATATATACAATTGACTTCTGGTCATTTGATGTGTGCAACAACAAATAAATAAAAGCTGAGTCCATAAGTATTCCAGCAATATTAATAGGAACACATGTTCATGATGCTGGCAGCCTTTTTCAAGAGTTGAAAGGTATTTGAGAATGCACACTTTGGTGTACAAGTTCTTGGCAAATCTTGTAGTTACTTATCCACACCTGTATGAAGTTACAAGCTAAGAACTTGATTAGAGTCCCCAAATGCCCAACATGTGTGTGTGTGTGTGTGTGTGTGTGTGTGTGTGTGTGTGTGTGTGTGTGTGTGTGTGTGTGTGTGTGTGTGTGTTTGTAATAATCAAGAGTAGCTTCATTCATTCTATGGTCACAGGAGAGGCAGAGCATAACCTGTCATGTGTTAACACAAAACTGATTAACAGGTCAGAAATATGACAGTAACATGACATAACATGAAGGGTTTGTTTGACCTGAAAGCTCTATTTTATTAAACACTTGTTCAGTATCAGCGTTGCTTGGTTTGTTTCATATTGCATCCAGTGCTGGTTCTATGAACTAAGCTTTGTTCTGCAACTGTTTGCCTTTTTTGAGAATTCAGTATAGAAGGTACCATTGTGCAGTAGCTCAGAGCAAATCTGGGTATCACTGTGGAAATTCTTTACATAACTATAGAACACCTTGTGGTTGTCTTTACTATCTGCTGCAATTCTGTTTTCACAGCTAGCTTTAGAGGATTTGATGAGGGATCTCAACCTTTTGTTGAGGCAGATGAGGGAGTTTTTCCTGTTTTGGGACTTTGCCTTATTCCACATCAGTTTCCTGCTTCTGTTGTAGATTTTATTTATGGCAGGGGACCACCAGATTGGCTTCCTTTTTTTGAGGAGATCGTCTTAGTTCTATTGGGTATGGCGAGATCCATTCATTTGTGTACGTGTTTGCACAGTACATGGTGTATGATTCGGTAGGCATGCAACTATTCTCCATTTGCATGGGTGCCGTGAAGTTAGCCACCTCTGTTTTTAGGAGTCCAAAGTTAGCTTTGGAGAAGTTTTTCATGGTGGTTACCTTTGTGGGGAGTGGGGTGGGGGGATGTGGATTTCCAAGGTGATTAGTTTGTGGTTGGATCTAACCAGGGAGGAGTTGACTATTGGAGTAGAGCAACAGTTGCCCATGTTAGTAATGACTAGGTCAAGGTTGTTGCTACCTCCAGTGGGGGTAAGAACGAGCTGGTCAAGGGCATTCGAATTAATGAATTCCAGAAAGCATCAGGCGAGTATATTGGTACATGAGTAGTTTCCCAGTTAATGGAGGGGAAGTTGAAGTTGCCCAGTATGAGAGTGTTAGGTTGGACACTAATATTTTCCATGGTACTTAGGAACATGGTTGGGGACCTATAACAGGCCTACTTACCCAATGTTAGCTGCAGGATATGAAGCTTGCCAATGTATCACTTATGTATAGGTAGTTTGCTTTGAAGTTTATAAAGGTTCCTTGGGTGGAAAGTATCTCTAGTTTCACTTTTATTTTGAAGGAGAGAGAGCTTCATGGTCAGATCTAAAAAATGATGAAGATATGCAAGGGATGGTGCAAGATGCTCCCATATTAGTAAGGACAAGATTCAAGATGTTATTCCCCCTAGTGGGTACTTTGATTAATTGTTCTAGGGCAATTGTGTTGATAAGGTCTGTGAATCTATGTGCTTGTGCTCTAGTGGTGGTGTAGTTTTCCCAGTTTGTAGTTGAATAGTTGACTACCTAGGAAAATGGTAATGGGTTTAATACTGAGTGATTCTACTTCCTGTAGCAAGGTGTGTCATAGAGACAATTGTATTGGGATATTGTATGGGATCTTTCTGATGGGTGTGTGGACATGAATAAACTCTACTGCATCATGCTGCTTTACCAACCTTGACTGAGTCTCTTCCAGATATACATTGAGATGCTTCGACCTTTTTCCCCTATTGCATAGTAGTAGCTGCTTTAATCATGTAGAATAACATAGAGCTGCACAGCCAGAGTGCTCTCCACTTTGTTAAACCATGTCTAAGTCACTAAACAGGTATCAATGTCCTCCAGGGTGAGAAGGGCATGTAGGGAGTGGAGTGTCTTATTTAGGCTCCTAGCATTGATTAGTAACACCTTTATATTTTCCTTAGATTGGCCCATTATTTTGGTAGGTTTATCAGGTTGGTATTGCCTAAAGAAGGCACTATGGAGGCGAACAATGTTTTGTTAATAATCGAAACCCTAGAGGGGACAGATGCGGTACATTCCTGTTAAAGTCGTGTTTTCTGACGATCATATCCTCCCAGCCTGACAAATATTAGACCCCCTTTAAATCACTCCAAAAGCTAAGGCAATTATTGAAGTCAATTATTTTTTTGCTCATATCATGGCATCATCCATGGAGAAGGTAGAATGCTGCTCAATGTTAGGTTTATACCTGCCTTAGAACATAGTCTGAGATTTTATTTTATATGTATGTATCTATATATTTATTGCAGGGGCACCCCCCATGCACACACTCACAGACACAGACACACACACACTACAAGCAGAGATTTCACCCTTAATGCATGCGCTCTCTCTCTTAGCGTATTTGGTTTTGAGGTTGCTAAACATTATGTAAAAGGGAATTGCCCCTGCAGTAGTGTCAATGGAAAAGTGTGCACTTTTATATCAAGCAGTGATCAGAAAAGAATTCTTTAGTACTAGTCTGTACTGTCCTATAGTGCATGTCTACTCTTGTCCCTTCTTATATATGGAAGATGGGACAGACCTTCAGTATTTTATTTGCTTTGCTTTGTCTGTTTATATTCAATATCCTAGCAATGTGCTCCTAACAATAGTGTCCTTTGTGCAAGTGTGATGCTGCTATTAACAGA
This sequence comes from Protopterus annectens, assembly GCF_019279795.1. Taxonomy (NCBI): domain Eukaryota; kingdom Metazoa; phylum Chordata; order Ceratodontiformes; family Protopteridae; genus Protopterus; species Protopterus annectens. The sequence goes on along the minus strand of NC_056733.1, from coordinate 1,880,241,183 downwards.
ACATTCTTTCTTGGATTAAAATGGAAATAAATGGCTAATCTGTTACCAGTGTAACTCTATTTCCAAGTAAAAATTAATTTCCTTCTTCAACCAGGTTAATGTCTTTCCTGTTAGTTTTTGGTATATTATATGCACATGTGAAGCATAAGCAGTGAGGTTTTCTGTACAATCCTGCAACCTGTACAGCAGAAAATTGTCATTCTCATAAAACAAAATATCACATTCCATGCTAATAGGTAATGAAGAATCAAACTCAGTCAATACTCCAGCTAAGATTATCATGTTCTTGGTCATCACAAAGGTCTATTTTCATCTGTCCATCCATTTTCAGAAAGACTCAGTCTTCTCAAAAGCATTTAGTCTATGCTGAACCTTCTAGCACTTTGGTAGAGGTCTATAGTAGTCTCCTACCAGTCCTAGGTTTGATTGTACATCTTCAGTTGGTCTGGACCTTGGGTATTTTTGGCAAATGTGACCTAGTCACCAGGAGAATAGAAACAGTACGTTCATTTTGGAGTCTGTCTTCCAAAGAAAACAACCTAATTAACATCTCCTTTCCTGCCATAGTAATAGTATCTGCAAATATTTAAAAATTAGGCTAATAGTTTGTCACTACAACATTAATATCATCTTAAACTTGTTTGCTTTGCTTAGATGCTGTGATGTAATGATTACTATCTATGCAGATTTAAGTCTGTTTTACAGTATATTCTGTCTCTTAATTTCATACCAGAAGTCATTTTGGATAGGCTAGAGTTATATGCCTTGTTGTTATTATTGCATTATGTTGAGTGAATATGGCATTGTTTTCATACAATTTTCATGTACAAATTTTATTTTACATTCCTCTGATTCTTCTATAATGTTTTAAAGTTACACAGTAAACAGTTAATTTTCTCTACATAAATCTCTGGCATCCTCCAATGGTAATTCAGCTACCTAAGTAATCTGCTCCATGGCTTATCATTTCTGATTTCACAGACTGTTCTCTGTTTTAAAGAATAAATCATCATCCAGCTCGGCAAACTCAGAGTCCTGTGCTCTTTTTAAATTCAAGTGACAAGAGCACCTATTGTTTATAACCCTGTATACTAGTCTCTTCTTTGGCTTGTCCTCAAATGTCCTTGATTTTACAGAACATTCACAATTTTACTTTATATTCTTTACCTCTCCCGCATAAAATGCTCAATTTGCTGATAAATAACTAAGGATTATAGTCAGTCAGTAATGCCAGACGTTATTTTTGATCCCCCTTATTATTTGGCAAAATGCATGTTGATGCAAAACCAGTTGTTCTACTTTTTAAGTGAGTAACAGTAATGCTTAAAAATTGTCCATCAACTTTCTGCCAAACAAGATTCCTCCATTCAGAAAATACAAATCTAATGACCATTTTGCCATCAGAGTTCAATGTTACAGTGATTTTACTTTCTGTGGCCACATTTTGTCAGCCTGAATTATTACATACAATATTATTGCATTCAGTGATATTGTGTCAGATATTTTGAAATAATTAGAAACAGAGAGATTATTTATGGCAGTGCACTAGCATCTCATTTCATTCTCAGTTTCAAATCTGTTACTTCTGAAATTAGCTGTACAATTTATGATTATTTTCAGTCATATAGTGCTGTCCCATACATAATAAGGTGCCCTTTCCTGTTTCTTCTTTATAGTCTTATTTTCCCACTTTGAGTGTGTCACTTTTACTCAAGGAGCAGTATTATACTCATTTAAGTATCACTATTTGCTTCCATCTATTTTGTACTCACTACTGGTCTCTTTTTCCACTTGTCAATTTGCAAATGCATTCAAAATGCCTTTTCTTAATATACTGTCTGCCATCCTTTTCTTTAAACCAGCAACTGATATGGCTTGTTAAGAGTTTCATTAGTATGGGAAAGTTCTGCTATTTCCCCTTAGGTAAATCATTTTGTTGCAGAAATTACTCTTTACAAATTGCATACATAAATATATATCAGTGGTTAATATTTTTTGTGAAAATATGTATATTTCCTTTAGAGACTGATAAGCAGTTGTTCATAATGTAAATCTTTATAAGCATTAATCCATTTATTTTGAAAAGGAAAAAAATTATATTTTAAATAAATATTTTACATATAAAATACCTATTTACGCAATGTTGCTTTGTAAAACTGCTAAGCAGCCTTTCATTATTTATAATATCAATACATATTGTATATGTAACTTTCTGTTATAGGAAAAAAATCACACTGCTTGATGTGAATCATTCATGTACATAAATCATTCTTCACAACGTATCCCTGTATTTTTTGTCACAAATAAATTGAGATCAAAATCACTCCACACAATGTCTAAACATAAGAATATTATTTGAAACTATTTAAAGGTCTTAATTTATCTTTCATATAATACTTACATAATGAATACTACATAGGACAAACAACCACAACCATGATACTGTAGCAAATCTGCCATGGTTATAAAAGCTATTGCTTTAGCAAAATAAATCATAATTTATGCGATAACGACCCAAGTGCATTTATTTCATTGTCCTGCTTCCACGATGTTTGCAATCTGCAGCCTTGAGCAGTTGCTTGCACACTTAGGCATGACTCTGTGAAGTTACCTTATTCCCATTCTACATAAACGAAACATGCAGTACCAGAAGGAAAAGTTAGTGCTAGAATTTCTTTGCTGCTCAAACAATGCAGAAGGTGAGCTCAGTCAGATATGAGGATACCCAAATGTACTGGTAAGGGAATATAAAATGCACTGCAGCATTTCCATACTTTTCTGCTACCATATCATTCATTCATGTGCCATGAATGATTTTACATCATTACTTCCCTGCACTAACATTCGCATTCTCACTCATATCTTTTCTTTTCCCTTGGATTTCTTGTCCCATTTTCCCTCAAGTGCTATATGCTGTATGCTGTATGGTTGGTGCAGTGGTTTGCATTGTCAACTCACAGCAAGAGATTCTCTGGTTTGATTCTTAGCTGGGGTGCCTTTTGTACCGACTCTGCATGTCCTACCTGCGTTTGTGTGGGTTTCCTCCAGTGCTCCAGTTTCCTCCCACATTACAAAACACATGCATCTCGAGCATTTCTCCACAGGCCTCCACTAAAAATTGGCTCATTCCAAGTCACACTTTCCCAGTAAACCAATGTTAAATAAATATATATGGTATGTATCTCCCAGCTGTTACTCACTTTTCTCCTATATATTATACTTCCCCATGTATTTCATCCCCTGCCTCATTCCTTTGTAAATACTATTCCACGATATCTTCTCTGTGCATCTGAAAAATTCATCTCAGTCCTCTTCCCTGTTTCGCTTCTCCATACTGAATGATTACCATGACTGTCCCTGCTTGGTTTCTTCCATAATCAGGCAGTTGAGATCATCTCACTGGTTCATAAAACCACAAACTCTGATATATAAATGGTTATTAATATCCTGCAGGCTGCTTCCTGTCACTTTTTTGAACCTTGTCTCACTATTCAGGATTCATATAGTTGTATAAAGATAAAGCAACTGAATGCAAAACACGAATGACCAACTCTTAAAAATATGAAACAGTAATTCCATTCCTTCCTTCTATGGTGCATGACCCAGGGTTAGAATATAAATTGATATGGGGGGGGGGACACATCAGGCATAAACCTCTACAAAAAATGTTTGTTTCCTTTGCAATGCCATACCATAATATTTTCACTCACTGACTTGTGTTTGAAAATGTGTTGTACACTCCACAACTTACTCATGCTACTTATCCTCTTCTGCTTGTGTTACTCACGCTACTTATCCTCTTCTGCTTGTGTTACTCACGCTACTTATCCTCTTCTGCTTGTGTTACTCACGCTACTTATCCTCTTCTGCTTGTGTTACTCACGCTACTTATCCTCTTCTGCTTGTGTTACTCACGCTACTTATCCTCTTCTGCTTGTGTTACGCTACTTATCCTCTTCTGCTTGTGTTACTCACGCTACTTATCCTCTTCTGCTTGTGTTACTCATGCTACTTATCCTCTTCTGCTTGTGTTACTCACGCTACTTATCCTCTTCTGCTTGTGCTACTCATGCTACTTATCCTCTTCTGCTTGTTACTCACGCTACTTATCCTCTTCTGCTTGTGTTACTCACGCTATTTATCCTCTTCTGCTTGTGTTACTCACGCTACTTATCCTCTTCTGCTTGTGTTACTCACGCTACTTATCCTCTTCTGCTTGTGGAGAGTTGCAAGACTCGTGCTCCTCTCTCTAACACACTCCAAATTATTCATGCTTAAATCTGTGACATCACTTCTTCCTTTCTTCATGTTTTGGCCCCAAACATATATTTTCAAACCAAATAATATCTCATTTTACTGCCCACCTCCTTACCATTTCACAAAGACCTGTATCTTTTTTCTATTTTGCCTTTTCAGTATAATATTGCCTACTATACTGTGTTGTGACCTCACTCTCTCTCACGTTCATGTGTCCACCTTACTAAATGATGCTTTGCTATCATACTAGTCATCTCTTCTTCTATTTACACATTTAGTTGTAAGGCATCTTATATTGTGATAATATCCTAATCATATCCATTCAATAATAGTGACCTAGCATGTGTGAACATTGGATCTAAATTATTGTCACTGATGATCTGACACCCAACCCCATGTGCAAAAATGGGGAAAAGGTGTTATGTACGTTTGTCTGAATGGATGGATGGCTGACTGAAGCATGTTTCCATGTATATCATAGTCATTCTGATGCTGTAATTCTTACCCTTTATGATCATGCCAAAGCTCCTTAAGTAAAAGTGACACACTCAAAGTGGGATGAAACACTACTGAACTTTCCAAAACTACAAAAAGTAGAGAACCCATCAGCCCTGACTTCCCTACCTGTCAGAAATTGGCCTACTAGCAAAATAGGATGAATATGGTTTACTCTCAAGAGGTTAGTCTGTATATAATCATCAGTCTGCAACTAGATTTAAATGCTTTATACTACCACAGTTGGGTAATATGCTTGCTCTCCTTTTGTGTCATATTCCTAACGTGCAGCCTTCAAAAATAGTAAACTGGGGCATTAGTGAAGTTATTACATTAACAATGTGGAATTACTATACAAATACACTAATACCCATCTATAAGACAGCATTAGTGAAGGTACTACATTAACAATGTGGACTAACTATACAAATACACTCACACCCATCCACAAGAGTCCATCATTTGAAAATAATAAGGGATACTGGAATACATAGTCCCTCACCCATGATGCCTTCATTTAAAAAAAAACAATATTTTAAAAATCTTAGAATACAGTTTGAGGAAGGGATATTTATTTATGTATTTGTTTATTTTGTGACATTTGTTGACCGTGAGAGTCCACTGGGTCAGAAACCTATTTTCAGGGAGCCCTGGGGGGAAAGCCCCACATACAAGTACAAAAAAAAGCTCTACATATAAATTTTAAATACAGAGACAATTTGTGTATGTAAAGAAGTTAAACTAAAAACAATGACAAAATGAATGAATAGCAGATTGATAAAGATCAATTCTACAAAGGTGAGAATATATGGTGCACAATCAATATAATGTCAGGACTGTCAGTGTAATTCACATCCTGTTACAAAGAGGTAGAAAATGAGAGGTAGAGTTAGACAATAAGCATTTGAATTGACGCAAAGACAAATAGACTGCGGCTGTTGAGACTGACTTTGCCGTGTTGGCTGAAAATGTAAATGCTAAAGGAAACAAAGCCTTGGCAGTATAGTGATGGAAACAGCAGTATAGAGTGGACATATGTACGATCAGTTTGCACGTGCATCAGAATGGAAGTAGTGGTGGAGTTTGGAATAGTGCATTTACATAACATTATGGTGGCTTTGGATTGTTTAAATGGGTACAGATACGATTGTCAAGGTACTGGGATTTTAGTGTAGCTTTGAAGGTTTTTATGGAGTCTAGTTGAGTGATGAAGGAAGTTAGATTGTTCCCGAGCTTAGTGATCTTGTAAGAATATTGGCTATGACCGTCTCTCTTGTTGGGTTTAGACATACTTAAAAGCTGCTTGTTTGTGGAACATAGATTGTGGGTTGGGATATAAGTTTGTAGGTAGGATGGAGTGATGGGCAGTTAATAGGTTTGTAAATGAGTTTATGGGCAAGAGTAGGTTGTGTGCATTGCAGGCAGTGAGGGAATTCAAGCTAGTTTAATTCACAGATGGCTTGATAATGATGTGATTGGATAGTCATTCCTGAGGCAAACCTTGCTATTTTGTAGTAGCAAGATTCTAGTTTATTGCTTTGTGATGTATGGACATTTATGAAAATGGGATTTCCATAGAGGAGGGAAGGAGTAAGCAGAGTGTTGGCAAGTTTTAGTTTGGTAGGTTTGTCTAAGTAAAGTTTGAAGTGCTCAGTCTTTTCTTGTGTATTTTTTCTTTTTGTTTTATTGTCCATTTTGTCTGTAGCAAAAAAGTAATTAAATGGAAGAGTGATGCTGTGAACTGTCGTGTCTTCAATAGACTTTTTACTAGTTTGTGATGGTAGAGTTTAGCTAGTTTAAAGTGTTTTTTATTGTATTCAAAATATGGTGTTCAAAGGTGAAGCCGTCTTCAATTGTTATTTATTTGACGTTTGATAACCAGGATAGTCTGACTGAGCAAAAACTTTTTTTCAGCAGAGGTCTGGGGAGAAAAGGACCACAGTAAAACAAGTTATTGCATCACAGTATCTAGTAAGGTACAATAGTATAATGCATAAATGCTATATGCAGGCATAACAGATATAACACATGAATACACAGATCCCAATGACTAGTAAGATACAATAGTAGAAAACATTAATACTATATGCAGACATTAGAGGTATAGCACATTATTACACACATCTATTTTACAGTGATTTTAGGTATAAGCAGAGGTTCAAGGAGTAGAATTAATTACTTGGTTAATGCAATGCTATGAACAGAAGTGGATTACATTAGAAAGGGTTTAAACAGTCTAAAATAGTCAGGAATCCCTCTCATAAAACAGACCAAAACGTTCATTTTTTTTTTAGTTATGTATTCTTCAGAAAACATGAAGCCAAAATTAGGAAAAATTCCGTACTCTCATTATAGGAATAATTATTAGAATGGAATTCAAGAAAAGGCTCCTACACCTCTAACAAAACATTCCCTGACTTAGTTTTGGCTTAAAATAACTTATATTGTCTGTCTTACAACAGCCTATATTCATTTATGTGGCACAATTTTTAGCCCCACAAATGAAATGTTATAATATTCATAGCATGTTTATCTATATACAACTATTAATCATTATGTAACATTCTCAAAAAGTTCTGCAACATAAATGCTCTGAAAATATTGCAGTGAAATGTATTATCAAAAAACATTGCTTCCAATGATGTACCCTTTGTTCTGTCATATATGCAGAATGTATAGCCTATAACAAATGTATTTATTTATTTGTGTTCAATGTACAGGTGGATGGGCTGGTCTACTGACATCTTTCTATCACAAAAATATAACCACCAAACTGAAGCCAGCATACAGCAAACACTTTAATGTCTTCTGGTACCTCGGCTAAACATAGCCTTCAAAGGAATAATCAAAGACATACAGCTGCATCTTTTTATACATTTGCTAGATTGAATCAATAAATCAATTATTTAATTAATGCAAACCACTTAAGCTACAATTTTAATACAAAAATAGTAAAAATTTACATATTTTACTAAATTTCAAATATTAAAAATTAATATTCATTTCTAAATTCAAACCCTTAGGCGCTAATGTACCAAAATTCAGAATAAATCTACTTTCTAAGTTCAAAAGTTTTTGTGAGAAATTACCAGAGCCTGTAATACTTGGTTTACCAAGAACACAAAAAAATAAAGAATCCAAACAACCAGAATGAAAATTATTAAAATGTTCTGATATAGGACTATCAGTTCTACAATGCCTAACATCACCAATATGTTCCATTATACGTATTTTTACCTGTCGTTTAGTTTGACCAATATAATATTTACAAGGGACATAACCACAGCCCACTATATACACAACCCCACATGATTTGCAATTAAATCTATCAGTGGCATTAAATTTTATACCATTTATTTCACCACCTGAAAGATTTCTCACCTTATTACAAATTTTACACCTACCACAGCTAAACATCCAATTACCTTCATTAGAATTATTCGTATTATGTTTTAAGCTCAAAAGTTCCTTAAGGTTGGAAAATCTACCATAAGAGAAGTTAACCCTTTTTGGGAACAAATGACCTATCTCATCATTATCACAAACAGTAGGCCACAAAAAATCAATAAATGGTATAAAATTTAATGCCACTGATAGATTTAATTGCAAATCATGTGGGGTTGTGTATATAGTGGGCTGTGGTTGTGTTCTTGGTAAACCAAGTATTACAGGCTCTGGTAATTTCTCACAAAAACTTTTGAACCTAGAAAGTAGATTTATTCTGAATTTTGGTACATTAGCGCCTAAGGGTTTGAATTTAGAAATGAATATTAATTTTTAATATTTGAAATTTAGTATTGGAGGATAAACATATGCAGTAGGCTACAAGTTTCATCAGTTTTCCATCACAGCTCATAAAGTAATGTGTTACTATTATAACCACTGTGTGGTTATAGGGCTTTTGACTTTATTTCCCTTGAAGGCATTGTTGAGAAATGTATAAATATGAATATATAAATCCATATGTTTTGTGGTAGATAGTTAACTAGTTGTCTGATAGGACCAATGTGATTACAATCACAGGTACCATTTCTGAAAGCTAAAAAAAGGTTACCAGTGGTGTACTACAAGATTTGGTATTGGACTGTTTCCTATTTGTCATCTATTTCTCCAGTGCAACACTCCTGTCTTATGGTTATCTAAATCTGTCGACAACTGTTGAGTGTTATTTAATCTTTAACTTGCTCACAATTGCTCAAACATGGTTTGCATCATGTTAACAACTGGAGCAAGGACAATGACCTTAAATTAAATGTGAAAAAATGTAGCATAGTTTATTTTAGCAAATAAACCATTTCCTCATACCATACAGGTTATGCGTGCAAACACAGATAGACACACACACACAAACACACACACACACACACACACACACACACACACACACACACACACACACACACACACACACGCAAATTCAGAGACTATCACAAAGGATCTATGTACTTGTTTTGATAATTCCTCATTATTTGGTCTTCATATCTCCCCAATACTTCAGAAATCCTTCTATCTCACTCATGTAATTTCCAAAGGCATCTTCACTAGATCCAAAGGAGTTTTAACTCCCTTTTATTCATATCTCAGCAGACCCATTATTGAATATAATTCACAATTTGACATGTATTTGTCTAAACCTATCACTCTACTTGAGAGATCTCAGAGATTCATTACTAAAATTATGTATGTTTTCAAAGGTTTTAGTTATTAGGGCAGACTGGCAGCTCTATCACTATAATACTTAGTTTATTATTGAGAACTGTGATTAGCTTTTTGGTCCATGAAATGTACAGGCCTCTATGATTTTCTGTTCCTTCACAAAACATTTTGTACCACCAATACTGGCTAATGGAACTAAACTTTCATCAGCAGACAAAGGGTGAATGATTCATTTCCCAATGTATGTTTCATGTGTGGAACAAACTTCCATTTAATGTCAAGCAGAATAGTCCCTTGCCACTTTCAGAGTAAATCAGGATAACTGGACAGGTAACCTCAAATTCTCCTGTGATCTACCTTGCATTGCCCTCCTTAAGACTGGAAAAAAACTTCTGAATAGGGACTTTTAGCTAGGCTTGAAATGGTCTGCAGACTGATAGCTAGTAGTTAACTATGAACTGATTAACCTGATAAGTAGGGTAGATGCTGTCAACTGTCCAGATTTTCACAACATGTTGATATTTTTGCCTCAGATTTTTGGTCTGTTCCCTGTAAAATTTGTGTCTTTAAGCAAATATTTGAGGACTGAAGTCACTAAATAATCACAGACATTTGTTTCAGACTTCATACCCTTCAGAAAAATGCATGATAATGCAAAAACAACTTTCTAAGTTTACAAAGCAATATTTTAACTGCCAATTATTTTTGGCTTTGTCCATATTTCATGTACTATGAAGTTGAGGGTTTGGTAGGGTGACTGTTTACAGACTTGACTTACTCCTTTCCCAGTCTTGAGCAAAGCTGTTTTTCCACATTCAGTTCTAGCTGTTGCTTATTGGTTTGCATACAGATTCCAAAAGATGAAAATAAGATAACTCAGTATCCCCATTTTTCTAAGCAGTTCTGGTTTTTGTTATGATCCACAAATTCTTTAGATTAATCACAGAAGAGAAGCCAACATTCTTCTGGAGCTCTTTTGCTCTTGCCTTTATCCAGTGGATGTTGACAATTTAAGCTCTGGTGCCTTTGATTGTTCTAAAACTAGACTGTACACTGTCAGGTCTCAGTCCATACACATCTGGTGTGTATCTTACAGGATCTTGAACACATTACCTTGACAGAATGTAAAACAAATGCAATTGTTTGATAATATGAATGGCCTTCAACATTGCCCTTCTTTGGGATTGGAATATAAATTGGCCTTTCCCAATCTGTTGACCACTGCTGTGTTTTCCAAACGTATTGTTAAATTCCAAGTAGCAGGAGTTTAAGAAATGTATATAGAATGCAATTACTGTCTGCAGCCTTGTTGCTAGCAAGGCTTTCTAGGGCTCATTTGACCTTCCTGTAAGATGTTAGTATCCTTGCAGGCTGTCTGTATAGATTAATGAACATAACATCGTATGTATCATTTATGTTAGGGCCATTGTTAAATAGTTCTTTATAATCCTGTTCCATCTTTGTCTTTTATCTTGATTATTTATATCTCAAATAATATTATCAGTCAGTATTATCAGTCTTTTAGAACAAGTCTCTTGTCCTTCCCTTTCAGTTGTCTTCCTTCACTTCTTTGCACAGCTGATTTTAATATGCCTCCTTATCTCTCCGTCTGAAACTCTGCCTTCAGTTTGACATATTTTCCATCTTCTTTCCCTGTTGCTGTCCTTCTTTTGTAATTTGTAATACTTATGTTGCCACCTCCTGGAAAATATCACAGACGTCTTGCCATAGTCCTTCCGACACTGTATCCACCAGGTCTAATCCCTTAAATCTATTCTTCATCTCCACTGCATGATAGTTTGGAATATTCTTGAGAGTGTTCCTTACTGGCCTAGATTTTGTTCTTGTTTTCTTTAATTTAGTTGTAAATTTCACAATAATAAGTTGATGGTCTGAGCAACGCTAGCTCCAGGTCTTGTTTTGCTGACTGCAGTGTAAAGAGTTATTCTGTAATCATTTTAATTAAAATGTCTTTCAAAGTTAAAATAGTCAGTACATTTTGTTGTATAATATATGGAGAGTGTAGTTAAGATAGATCAATTGTGATGCTAAATCTCTATGCATAATGTTATAAACACACTTCAATATTTCAATTACAACTCAATATCTAAATTTAAAAAAAAAAATCATTATTTTATTACAGGAGGGGATTAGAGCACATTTGCTTATCTTACAAAGATAGCAGTGCAAGAATTAAATACTAACATTTATGGCTATTATGATTTTTTAGGTCTTTGTGTAAACTATGAACTTACATATTTTGAAAGAAACATCGTCAGATAATGACAAATTCATCAAACATACTCATTATCCTAGCAGCTCAGATGAACTGACCTTTTACCACACTTTTTTTGTAACGCAAGGGGTGTGCATTGGTAAAATGCAAATAACAGTTAGAATAGATAGCCTTCCTATAAATTCTGGAAATAAAAAACTTCCTAACATAATTCTTATTTAACAGAACATCCAAAAATTAAATCTGCTCCTTTCCAATTTCATAAGAAAAGGAAAGAAATTCTGTAGTAGCATTAAGATAACCAATAAACAGTGGTATTCTCTCTACACTATCTTTCCAAACAATAAAGATATCATCAGGTTATTTAGTGTAGAGATACCAACAGTCCTTGAAAGCACCACCAAAAATATAAATTTTCTCTCATTCAACCATTACTATATTAGTGTATAAAAAAACACACTTTAAACCCATTGCAGTACCCTTAACCTGATGAAAAAACTGGTGGTCAAATGCAATAAAATTACAACTGAAAACAAGAGACAAGTCAACAAACAAGTTAATTATATCCTGTGTCAAATTAGTTTCAGAATAAAGAAAATCAGTAAACTAAACTATCCCAGTCTCATGTGGAATACAGGTATATAAATCTTTAACATCAATTGTCAAAAAGTACACCCATCATCAAAAGGTAAATCATTGCATTTTTTAAGAAAGTCCCAAGAGTCCCTACTAAGGTGAACAAACTTATTGAGTTCCTTTTTTAGATGGAAATCAAGAAATTTTGCTAAAGGGAAAATAATGGATGACTTTGCAGAAACAATTGGTCTCAGTGGGGAATCAAACACACACTTATGTATTTTTAGGAGACCAAAAATTGTTGGGATAGTAGGATTAGTCAGGAACAAAAACTTGAACTAATCCAAAGTAAGTTGTTTTTGTATGAACATATCATACAATAACATCCTTAGCCTTTCATGAGGCAAATCCACAACTCTTTTTGACACCTGTGAATAAGAGTCTTCAAACAATAAGCAATACATTTTCTGATTATATGTGTCTTGATCCATTAGCAGTACCCCACCCCCCTTGTTGAGCTTCATAATTCAAATGTTACTAGATTTTAAATAATGCAACAAAGCAAATTATTCCTTAGAAACATTAGGAACAAATGAACTATTGCTAAGATTATGTTTGAACAAAGCCTAATATCAGACTCACACAGTTTTTCAAAAACATAAATAATGGGATGGAAGGGTGGGTTGTAAGTATTATGGTCTAGGTCATTATTAGAACTGAATAATAAAGGATTATAAAGAATCAAATCAATTTTCTTATATAAAGTTTTAAATCCATCAAGGTCCTTAATAAATTCATTCATTTTGAAATAACAAAGGTAGACCCTTTTGACAAAAATTCAGCATGTTCCTGATGCATCTCACAATTTCTGAAATTATAAATTTTAAAGTAACCTAAATAAATTCTAGTCTAAATTACTTCTCAAGTGAGGTAGTAAAGTCTGGTGATTTTAAATCTGAAAGTAGAGGTAATATTTTAGTCAAACTCTTCTCATAACTTCTATAAATAATATCTGAAGAATTCTGTAGAATAGTTTGTGTTTGTGTGTGTGTGTGTGTGTGTGTGTGTGTGTGTGTGTGTGTGTGTGTGTGTGTGTGTGTGTGTGTGTGTGTGTGTGGTATCTTTAAGAAGAATTTCAGGGTCAGCATGTGCATATAAATAGCAAGCACGTGCTAGCCTCAGTGCCATTATGAGAGTGCAGCCAGAGAGCGAGCATGTATGACTGTAATAGCTAGGTTGTTTATAAGTTTATGTAAGTTAAAGTTATTAAGCCTGTATCCTGATGTGTTTGTACAAAATAAAGATGCTTGAGCAGAATACATGAAGGCTCATCTATTTTATCCTGACTGGATGAGTGACAAATTCATCCCTTAAAATTGATAATTTCGAGTGAAGACTTGACATATTATAGGAAAATAATTATATGCAGAGTTTTAAAAATGTGATTGAAAATCAAAATGCAACAATAAAGTAGATGGAAACTGCACTAAATAACTTGGATGAAAGAGTTAAAGAATAAGAAATTATCTCAGAGTTTATCCTAAACCAAAAATAACTGTCTCCTAAATAAAGTAGAAGACCTAGAAGATAGATAGGTGCATTGTAGTTTCTGAAAAATCAGAGGGAGAAAACATGGTCTCATGTCTCACTTCATGGATTCCTCAAATGTTAGATTTACAAGAAGGCTATTTTTTGGAACTGAAAGTGCATGCACATAGACTAACTGGGAAACCCATTTCTACTAATGCAAATGTCACTCCAGGATCCATAATGGTGAAATTCCTCTTCTTTTTGGATACTGGTATTAAAAGTCTACATGGTCAAAAGTACCAGTAAAATGGGTCAGAACATTATAGGATTTGACAATGACTATGCAGATAAAATGTTACAAAAAAGAAAATAATTTTGGACAGTTACCAAACATCTTAAAATAATGTCAAGTCTCAGACTTTTATTTCCAAAACTCAGGATATTCCATTCCACGGGTGAAAAAATCTTTAATACAGTCCAGGAAGCAAAACTCTTTCACAAGAAGAAATATATTTCTCTACAATTGAAATGAAGAGGCAACCACAAAAATGCAATGAAAATGGCAACTCACACAAGAAACAAAAAAATTTCCTGTCAAAGCACACAGGTTAAGGAAAAGAATAAATCACAAAGCTGTATTTATAATATCTTTTAGATTTCAGTAATTTGTTTTATATACATATATATATATATATATATATATATACACACACACACACACACACACACACACACACACACACGGATTTACTTCAGAAGCTCAAAGTTTCAAAACTTCAAACTTCAAACAGCCAAGACCATAAGATCAAAGTTTTGAAACTTCAAAAAACAAATTTATTTTTTTACATTTTTGCAGGAGGTTAAGCCTCCCTGCACCCCCCACCCCCTGGTAATTACATATACCAACCCCTAGATCACAGTACAGTGAGGAAAATGGTAAATATCCCATTCCATGCTGTAGTGTGATCTCCATTCAAAACATTTGAAATTTCAAAACTTTGATCGTATGGTCTTGGCCTGTTGAAGTTCAAAGTTTTGAAACTTTGAGCTTCTGAAGGGGATCCATATAAATAAATATATATATATATATATATATATATATATATATATATATATAGAATCCGTACAGATGCTCGACTGCATCTTTCACCGATTCCCAATTTGGTGAGCATACTCGTGTGAATGTGCTGTTCACCGAAGTAGCACTTTCACGTAAGTATGCTTGTTGTTCCAGTGGTACTACGGTGCGGTAAGAGAAAATTCCCTTTTCCCCACTGTAGTGTGACCTTGGAGTGAGAATATTAAAGTAGGGGGTGTGGGGGCACAGCCCCCTACAGCGGGGGGTGCAGGGGGGCTTGCCCCCCTGCATTCAAGTAGATTTTGTGGGTTTTTTTAACATACTTTAACAAAAGCGCTTTTTCGATTAAAGCGCTTTCATTAAAGTGTGTTTGGTAGTAATGGATTCTGGCTTTTGAACTTTCATTCAAAAGTCCTAGATCCATACACACACTCACACACACACACACACACACACACACACACACACACACACGCACACACACACACACACACACACACACACACACACACACACACACACACACACACACATATATATATATATATATATATTAACTACATCTGTGGTGTATTAGTTGATTTATTTCATCATGAATATCTAGATCTCAAAAGCAATAACAACAGAGAGATGAAATATATTAACTAATGCATTCTGTCTTTCAGGAAATTTTGATGTCAGCTTTAACTTTGCTTAATGGATAAATGACTATGTGAAGTATAGAATATGTAGGAAAGAGACAAAATATAGTCTTAATGTTTAATTAATGCATTAGTTATAGTGTCACAGTTGGGTCACTATTAAATATTTACATAAAGGTTAGTCCTAACATTTTCCTTTTTTTTGTTTTGGTTGCATTGCTTCACAGTGCCTTGGACTCCATTAGTTAAGGTGTCAAAGTTAAAACACTGTTAAATATTTGCATAAAGATTGTTCTTAGTATTTTTGGTGAGGATTTGATGGATGAGTTGGGTTGGGTTATGTGTAGTAAATATATGTGGGCTCTGTCTAGTGAAAATGAATGATAGTGGTGAATTTGTGGGCATTTTGAAGGAGTATTTGATTCTGTGATGCTTGAAGCTTATGCAAACACTGTATATTCTGTATTTGGGTATTTCCCTGTTTTTCTGGTTGCATCATTTAATGGTGCCTTGCATTTCTTTGGTATTATTAGTGAGGATTTGATGAATAAGCTCTTTTTGAGTGTGTGTTTGAAGTGAAAATGCTGGTAATTACAGTGAATTTGAGGCTATTTTTTGAGAATGTTTTTTTCTATGTCATTTACAGCATTTGTGAGCACTTATCCCAATCTAGTGGCTTTTTACTTACTCACAGTTTTGAAAGAAGAGCACAAGCAATAGTAACAGCTGCTCTTTGTCTGAATCCTTTTGAATTTTGACCTAGTTTTTCATGTACTGTTCTTCCCATCAACATATAATTTTACTTTTTATCTTACAATGGGATGAGTTAGTATTTGAAGGGAGGAAAAAGGAAAGGAAAAAAAGGGAAATAAGTGTTATTGAATGGTGTGACGTGTTGGAAAGCTGTGAAATCCAGTTATTGGTAATATATTATCAGAAATGAACTATTCTTGCTTAACCTTATGGGAAGGATTTCTTTCTTCACTGTACAGAAATTCTGTAGTTGTCTGGTAACAAATAATTAAGAACCACCTACTTCTAAATAATTTTTTCATTAGGCAATGGTCCATAATTGAGTAGAATATAAATGGTTGGACTTAGAGGTTCTTAATACAATTGCATCAACTACTTATATTCTGACTTAGAAGGGAAATTTATACAAGAATACTTAACCAGTATACATATTTATTATGAACCATGATTTATGTGTTTAACAACATAAGAAGCGAATTCTAGCTCATTGTAATTTATTATTACAGATCTGAAGACAGAGGGAAATGAGAGGAAGGGAAAAAAGAAGGGGGAAAATATGAGTTGTTACTGGTTGTAGAACCAAGTTAAATCTGAGACATATGTTTTATTTTTATCCACAAATTATGCCTGATTATTATTCTACAAAAGGAAAGAGAAGAAAGGAGGAAAAAGAAGGGAAAAGGAAAGAGAAAGAAAGGGGGAAGAAAAATAGGCACAAATTCTGATACAAGCATTTGCATCTTATATATAGACATAATGGTGCAACAGCTTTTATGTCAGAATACTATTCTGCCTTTTTAATAAAGTTTCAAACAACTAGTAAAAGTATCAAGTGATTATATTAATGTTACTTATTGCAGAATTAAGAACATGGTGCTAAGCTGTATAACGTTTGTGTTTAATATGTTACCGTCTTTACTCTGTTCTGATCTCATCATTGGAAATATAAATATTCCTCTTCTTCTCATGGACCGTTGTTTGATTTGGCACACAATGTATGTTTGTGATTTTTAAAAGTTGGAAAATTACTCTTAAAGTATAGCTAGCACATTTCAAAATATAATAATAAATAAGTATATATTATTTTTTTATTACATGGTATTTCAGCTGATATAACACTTTACATATGAGACCTTAACTTTCTACTTTACAAACTGAACATGGTCATTATCAATTTACAACTTAAAATTAGCAAAATGCGTGCAATATTATGACAATTTGTTTGACAGCTATTTACGCCAATGTTATGTAGTAATTTTTATAGTAGAACACGGTGTTTTAACAGAGTGATAGTGAGTTAAGTAAATAAAGGAATGGCTACACAGATAAGTTTTAATGTATTATTGTTTTGATTTATTAGAGGCAATATCCATTTATTCATGTGGTTGAGATATGCTTAGATATTTTCCACATGAAAATACATACTAGATAGGTTCTGAGATTAGTATTAGGTTAACTGCCCTTCTAGCCATTTTAAGCTTAGCCAATTACCCCATGTGAGAATCAAACCATGCACCTTGTGTCTGTAAGGCAGATACTTAACCATTAAGCCAACATCCCACCAGATGTGAAAAATATGTGAAAAACAATTTTTATCATTACTCATATAACTGAACTACACATATAGTTAGTCAACAGAGCAGTTTCTGAATAACTTATATATGTATATTTATGCTTTTATAAACATTTGAGAATATTATAGTTAGTTGTTACAACCCATGCTGTTTTTCAAATAATACATTTTACATATATGATCTGTTAATTTGTAGAACATATACAACATGCTGAATGATTAATTGACAACAAACTTATATGAGTTTTTTTATAGCAACTGACATTTTAACTTATTATATATAGCATATAGTTTAAATACCCATAGAAATGTGAATGAATGATAAATTGACTTCTCTACATCTGAAGATAGATTGATCATCTCCATTTATGTTTGTTAAATTAATTTAATATCAATACATGGATTAAAAAATCTTTAAAAAAACTTAGTTTTTCTTAATTTTTCAACTATTCTTAACTGCAGGGCTACACACAGAAGGAATATACATTGTCTTCATTAATTATTCTTATTGGGTAGGATAGGCTTACAAGATTAGTTTAGCCAGGTATTTATCATTGAAATAGGAATCACAATGGATTCAGATTATTCAGATGTTTTGGTTTGTTATAAATATAATACTTTTAAAAACAATTTAATATGCCTACCATTGAGTTAAAAGCACTCAAAACAAATATTTATTCTCATTTAGTTTATTTATTTAAACTTTCAAGAAAATTGGAGAATCCAGGGAAGATTAATTTGTCCACTAAAAAAATTTGCGAACCTTGAAGTCTATTTCAAAAATAATTATTCAGCTAACTCATTTTGAGATGGATATGAATGATATCTCTTTAAATGTTAATGGGCTGAATATTCAAACTAAAAAAATAAATAAAAAAAACTATTTAATAGCAAACCTAATTAAATACCTTGCAGTTAATAAAACACTGGCAGCATTTGCATAATAAACTCATATTAGAACTGAAGAAAGAGATAAAATAACATTTTTAGACTATTAAACATTGTCACAAACATCTTATAAATCCAAAAGAAGAGGAACAATGATTCTTGGGAAGAAATTGCAGTTATGCCAAAAGTACTATTAAAAAGTGAATATCAAGATGGATTATTTACAATGACTCCAATAAAATATAATGAAATAATTTTGAGTTTGATAAACTTATATTGGTTTCCAGGAAGGACAATAAAAAAGCTAGAATTCCCTTAAACAAAATTGCAGATAGCATTAACAGAAATCTAATAATAGGAGAGGATTTTAATTGCATTAAGGGAAAATCTGAAACCAGTGCATCTAGAGACCCAACAATTTCAGCATTGGCAAAATTATTAAAAAAAATGGTTAGAAGGTTTAAATTTTATTGTTGCCTTTTCTCTAAGAGATTTTGACTCGTTCATTTTTTTTCATATTATTCTCATGTATCTGGTACACATTCTAGAACTGACAAAGTTTTCATATCTGAAGCTCTTTGCTCAAAATTTTCAAATTATAAGCATATACATTGTTCTACTTCTGATCATAATAACATTAGTATGAATTTAAAAGTAAATTGTAAAAATGGTGTATACTACTAGGATTCCAGCTTATATAACAAAACTAGAATACTTTAATGGCTGGTTTATAAATGAGGTACATTTCTTTTTGGATACCAATTTTAAAAAAGGAATAGATAGATTAATGGTATGGGACATTTTTCAGGCTTACTTATATGGCAGTGTAATGTCTTTGTATAGCAAGGAAAAGAAGCAATGGGATAAAGACGTAAAAAAAAAACAAGGAAATCCAAAAACTAAAAAAAAAAAGATTTCAAAATGGTAATAAATCTTTATTAGATCAAACTGACAATCTAAACAATATCAAACAGTACTCACATGCAAAACATCTATAGCTTTAGCAAAACTAACAAAAAAACTTTACTTATGCAATAACTCTTAGAGGAATGCACATTATAATAAGAAGATATAAAATCTATTTAAAAATCACACATTACAAATATTCTGAATAATAAAACAATAATCTTATGATAGATATTATTTTGTGTGGAAGTATGTTATATAATTCAGAAATTATACCATCTACACCCAGTCTTAAAAGTCTTTCATCTTTTCCCAGTTAGGGGTCACCACAGCGGAACTACGGTCCACTAATGATTGGTAGTGGATATTTATGGTGCCGAGTTGCCAGCCCGACACCCGTCCTTCAAAGAAGACACACCCATTCACTCACACACCTACTTGCATGGCTTTAGACATCACTTGACCGCGGAGAGGACATGCAGACTCCACACAGAAGGCGCCCCAGTCAAGAATCAAATGGGAGAACCTCTTGCTGTGAGGCAACAATGCTAACCGCTGCACACCCTGTAATTTGTTTAATAGTTTATATTTTCCTTGGTTTCATCAATGGATATGATTTCATTAATGTTGTTTTCTATTTCAGTAATCTTTGGAATTTACAGCTTATCCAGAAAATTAATATTTTCTGTGTGTTTTTAGTTAATGTGCAGTGCTTTGGATTATTTAATTTTTTAGAATAAGATTTAATTTCAGGAAGAATATTTTCAATATAAATGTATTTTAACACATTAATAAATTAAATTACAATTCAGTCTAATTGTATTATCACGCTATCTTGGAAACATTGTCTAGTATCACCCATACCCAGAATTAATAATTTGAATTTTTATTCTGCTTCTAGATCAATATCTCTTTTTAAACGTAGGCTGTAGAATTGTATGCTTGTTTTATTAGAAAGATTAAACAATTGTATTCCCAACAAAAGACAATATCAAAAGTATAGTAAAAATTATAGATCTAGCATATAAAAGAGATGATGATTTGACATTCAGGAATTTATTTAACATTTGTTTACTGGGAAATTCAGACTTGGAACAAAGCCAATTTTCAGCAGAGGCCTGGGGAAAAATGCTCCAGATGCATGCACCCAGAGAAAGCCAACACAAATGCAGGGAGGACATGCAGACTCTGTACCGAAGGCACCCCAGCTGAGAATCAAATCGGAGATCTTCTTGTTGTGTGGTAACAATGCTACTGCTGCACCAATGAGCTGTCCTAGAAGTTCTAGAATTTAGAACTTCAATTGAAAATATTTATTTAGGTAACACAGCATATGTTAAAATATGTTCTTATCTGTCTGATTTATTTGAAGTAATGAAAGGGACTAAACAAGGATGCCCACTTTTACCTATTGTTTTTATTTATTTATTTATTTATTTTTTGCTTTAGGGATTGAAATGGTAGACATAGCCATAAGATCCAATAAGAATATTTTTGAGTTTTGTTTCAAGAGAGAATATCAGTTTAAGCTAATGGTATTTGCAGATTACATGATTTTTAATAATTTCAAAGTTAGATATGTCTATTTCTGAATTATTTAATGTTACCAAAGAATTTGGGAACATTTTGGGTCTCCATTTTTAATAATAATGCAACAAAATATCTGTTAATTAACAAATATCCATATTCAAACTAGGGCGATGAAATATATTGGTATTCTCTTAGGGAAGTCCTTTGATATCATTAGAAATATTAAGGTAAACAACCTTAATTAATCCAAATGTGGAATAAGCAGATTTATTATTTTGAAGAAAGACTTCAACCTATCAAAATGGTCTTGTTGCCTACAATAATTTAAATTAGTCATAATACCATTATCTCTCCTTCTAAATTACAATTACAAAAATTCAATGATATATTAATAAAAAATGTGGACCTCCATCACATATGAATACCATATAAGGGATTGGATAGAGGCAGTATTAAATTTCTGGACATGGAAAATTATATTAAAACAGTTTATTTAAAACATTTATTATATTAGCTTGATTCAAATTATCATTCCAGTTGGAAGACTTTACACCAATCACTCTTTGGTCCAAAGAAAATGAAACATTTTAATTACACAGATAATATGAAAGAAAAATTATTATGGTATATATTTTGTAACTGCATGCAGTACAACATTTATTCACCCACCTCTTCAATTTATATTAATTTAAATTTAAAAATGTTAGACAGCTCATATTAGCAAGCACTGATCTTAAATACTGGTTTACTTTGTTGATAGCATTTTATATTTCTGAGAGATTTTCATAAAATTTCAACAGAATCGCGACAAGGAGTTGGGAAGAAATTTGTGTCATTGGGCATTATAATTGCTTTAATAAGTGAGTTTTGAAATCTGTAATTTCAACTGGAATTTTGTTTGGATCAAAGTGATTGTCTTCAACTCTCCAATACCAAATATTGTGATAAAAATCAATATTATTTTCTGTGGACTATATTATGCGTTCCAAGAAAGACCATCACAAGAAATGGAAATTAAATGTCTCTCCACAATTTTAAGAATTCATCTCATTATTAAAATAGTGAGGAAATTGAAATAAAAATGCAAAGATCAACAGAGTTAATTCTCTACAGAGCCTGGACAAAATGTCAATGATTATTAGACATGTGAATTTATTTATTGCATTAATATTTAGATTCAGTGGTGGCTGGTGACTTCAAATCAAAGGGGGGGGCTGCAGGAGACAAATGAATGGGTGCGGCCAATGGGGAGGGGTGTGGCCAACTAGAAAAGGGAGGAGCTATGCTCAAAACCTAAACTGAAACTTTAATTAAATATGCTGCCCTGGGTGCCAAATCATCATTATGAGAGTCCAATCAACACAAAATGAAGTGTAGAAAAAAAAATATTTCAATGCATTGGCTGCATGACAGCTTACTTAATATCTAGATGGAAAAAAAGGTTGTGAGGCAGGAAAAAATAAATTACTTTTTAAATACATTACTGGAATGCCAGTCAAAATCAAGTATAAGAAAAACAAGCAGCACTCAACTCAAACCACTTCTCCCTGCACTGTAGTTCTAATTATAATTTATATTCAGCTTTATAAAAGTACCAAGTAACATAGCAATCTCTGTGATACCCCCACTTGTAAAAATGTTTCTTATCCAAAAAAGACCTGCTGCCTGACAACAACTATCTACTTGTTTCATGGGAAAAACATGATCAAAATAAAAAATGAACAGCAAACAAGAAACAAACTCAAGGTAAATTGCTTAAAGGATTACTGCACAGGTTATGGACCACACATGATAGATTGGCATTCTGTTTAGTTTATAGGTAAAGCCTGCAAAGATTACTGCAAGTCGCCAACAAAGGTAATAAGCTTTTTAAAATACTGAAATCCTGTCCTTTATTACAAATACTGTCATATGCATTTCAATACCCAAGGCTTATACATTATCTAGTTATGTAAGTATTCTCTGCATGGCAATAACAAAAAGGCTTTCAATGTTGGTAATTCTTTAACAGTATGCTTATTAAAGCTTTCTCGTATCTTACAATCTCAGACAAGCTTACCTGATGGTCATGAAAGAATTGCTACTTAAACACAGAGCAACGGGCACTTTCTGAATAATAAGCATAAATCAACAGTATAAAAATATGACAGAAAATCAGAACATTCTGCAAAATCGAGCAAGGACAGATGAAAAGCCACTGTAGTACTTGTGTGTACCTTGGATGGGGGAATACTCTGCACACTTTGACTGCATAACTGCTCCTTGCCTTGCTTTGACACATCCAGAGTCAGTACATGGGGGAGTGGGGTGCAACAAGTATGTCACATTTTGAAATGTCTCTCGCTGACTGTGATGGCCCTGATACATTTGTCATACCTCTCAACCTCAGAGCAAGAAATCTGGACAAAGTCATACATAGAAATGGGACAAAGGCCCAAAAATAAGGACAATATTTAAATAGTGCTCTTATAAACTTTCTAATAGAATAGTAGGTATTGCATTAGTATGAATTTTTTGAAGAGTATGAAATCTGAAACTCAAATGTCTGTCATTATTTTCTAACTTCAATCTTTAATGATTTGCCACTAATTTGCCAGAAAACCACAATTTTATGAAAAATGGACCATAAATATGATGCAAAAATATAAAATAGCCACACAATACAGCTGGGAACCTATCAGAGAGGGGACACTTTTTTAATATTAGTACTGTTAACTTGTGCAGCTGACAAAACAAACAAATCTACATGCATTTCTGAAATAAAAGTAATCTATAACCATGATTATTACAGTTATTTATTAATTGTAACCCCTCCACGTTTTCTTCCAAAATTGCCATTTTGCGGAGGGATTATTAGAGGGAGAGAAACATTTTGAGCCAAAATCAGGGACAATTGAGAGGTTTGGATATGCCTAATTCTAAAAAGCAATTTATTTGTACATACCTCTCAACCTGATAATGCAGGAAATCTGGGCAAGGCCAAATATATTGGGGGAACAGACAAACAGAGCTAACAATTGCTCTTGTATAAACTTTGATAGAATAACAGGTCTTGCTTTAGCATGTATTTTTCTGAAGGTTATGAAGTCTGAAACTCAATGTCTGTCATTATTTAGTGACAATTCCTAAATGATTTGCCAGAAAACCACAAATTTTATGAGGAACAAACCAAAAATAAGAAGCAAAAAATCTATTAATTCTGTGAAAATCTGGACAGTTGAGAGGTATAGTTCAGCTGGGGATGTCTTTGAGTTTTCCATCCTTCCCCATGGTCGAATGGAGCCTCCCCCTGCAGCCATTCCAATGCCCCATAACTTGGCTATTTCACCCCATTTACCATAAACACTGTAATGTGCATACTGCTTTACTTCTATGATGATTTGGATTTCATTTGAAAGTTTTATTTTGCATTTTACAGCACAAACACTAAGACATCTGCTAAACAAAGCAATGCAGTCTCACAATGAAAATAGACTTAGCATTAAAACTTCTTTGCCCTTTAAACTCACATTCATTGAAACAGCATTGAAATCCACATTCAAAGGAAATACATTTGGCTAGTATAAAGATTAACTTTGGGCTGTTTTCAAATGATAGGCCCCTTGCACACAAAACATACATGTGTTGTGTGATACACCTTCCTGATTGTATTAAATTATATTCCTTGTATAATACAGTACACTTGTTAGTTTAAATGTATTGTTTTGAACATTTTTCCAGTAAAGAATGAAACAAAATGCATGCACCAATAATGACAAAACTGCCCAACTGAGAACATCTCCATCCTAAAAGTCTACTCAAACTTCTACAGTCTACCTGTATCAGTAAATATGCACAATCTCTGCAGAAGTAAAAGTCAGCTAAATAATTCCACATTAAAGAGATCTGTAACTAATTTAGATGTTGCTGCCAGCAAACAACTTTATATGTCATTGTTTCATCTACAAATAAAGTGCCTGTTGCCCTTGAGGAATAAATTGCCTATGTTACATTAAAAAATGATAAGGCAGTAATATTGCAATATGGAATGGATGGCAAACTGATAACAGGTTCATAGTTATTTGGTATCTTCACCAAAGAGGGCATTCTCAGTATGGCAGCATCCACCCCCTGTGGGAGTAGAACCCACAGCCTTCTGCATCAAAAGCAAGTACACTACCTATTGTGCTATTAACAATGCAAGCACACTTAGCATAAGTAGCACTAAACCTCTCTTCTTCTGCAGCTCTCAGCTCCTTGTAAAATCTACTCGACATTGAACTGTATCTCTCAACTTCACAGCAAAAGAAATCTGGAAAAAAACAAAATTTATTGGGGGGGACAAAAGCCCAAAAAACAGGGTCATATTTTAAACATTGTTGTATAATCTTGGAAAGTTGTTAGAATAAAATGCTGTGTTACCACCATACATTTCATTGCCAAGACTTGAACCCAGGCTCATGTGCAAAACAGTCAGAGCAACATAACACTATGCCAAACCAGCTGTTTTGTGCAGGAGAGGAAGACTGAAACTTAAATGGCTACCATTTAGTGAATTTAGCTCTCATCATAGCTGTCATCCTGTTAACACAAAACACCTAGACAAAGCCAGTAATGGGGGAATACAGCCCTCAAACATATTCAGTGAATTCAGTTCTCACCATAGCTCTCAACCTTAGCACAAAAAAACCTGGACAAAGCCAATAATGGGGGAATACAGTCCCAAAAAATAGAGACAAATTTAAATATTCATCTTATAAACAAAGAAAATTGCAAGAAAAAAGCATTGTGTGTTACTATGTACTTTCTGAAGAATATGAAGTCTGAAATTCAAATGCCTGTCAAGTTAATTTTTTAACATTTGTTAACTCGGAAAGTCTGACTTGAAACAAAAAAACAATTTACAGCAGAGGCCCAGGGACAAATACTGCAGACACATCTTTGCAACATGGGAGGACACCAGAGCAAACCCACACAAACACAGGGAAGACATGCAGACTCCACACAGAAGGCACCCCAGCCAAGAATCAAACTCGAGAACTTCTAGCTGTGAGGCAACAATGCTACCACTGCACCATCAACTATTTAAGGAATTAAAAATTCAGAAACCACAGATTTTATGAGGAACAGAACAGAACAAAATATGAGGCAAAAATCTACAAAAGTTTCACAAATGGTAGTGGGTAGGGAATTCAGGCTCTTGTTACCTGCGGGGCATGTTACAGACACACGCACACACACACACACACACACACACACACACACACACACACACACGCACACAGACACACACACACACACACACACACACACACACACACACACACACACAGGATAAAATCCTGTTCCACAACTCCATACCTGCAATAATGATGATAAAATCCACACACACTGCTGCAATAATGATGATTAAAATCCACACACACTGCTGCAATAATGATAAAATCCTGTTCCACAACTCTGTACCTGCAATAATGATGATAAAATCTACACACACTGCTGCAATAATGATGATTAAAATCCACACACACTGCTGCAATAATGATAAAATCCTGTTCCACAACTCTGTACCTGCAATAATGATGATGAAATCTACACACACTGCTGCAATAATGATGCAAAAATCCTGTTCCACAACTCTCCGTACCTGCAATAATGATGATAAAATCCAAAATCCTGTTCCACAGCTTCATACTGAGTGTCTCGGTCATCTGCGTTCGTGCCAGAATGCACACTTCCGGTTTCCCGGTTCCTGTTTATGAACGTTCCAAGACTGCTGACCTTGCAGTCTGATCCCTTTCCAGTCTATGCGGTTAGCACCACATAAACTTCTGGGGCATCAGCAGTCTGCTGCCTTCTTCATGAATCTGGACTGGTAAGGCAGCAGTCCGGATTCACTTATTATGCGCAGGTTAGGAGGATTTATAGGATGGTACCATTGTGGTTCATAGCTGGGGGGGCTGCAGTCTGATATCACGAGTCACCACTGTTTAGATTTCACTTATGATTAATATGTCTGAAATGGATTTTACTTGTCTGTTTGGTATGCATGTTGTGTCTCTACTATAAATAGTTATTATTAGTATAGATCAACATATGAAATACTTGTTAGTATGCATTAAATTTTAGTGTATTTCATGAAAATTCAATAAAAAAATTGTTGAATCAAAAAGTACCCTTAAAGTTAAAGAACCATTTATAACAGAAGGAAGAAAATCATGGGAAAAAACTTAGGAGGTACAGCACCCAGCAGGATAAAAGCACTCTGATAAAATAAACAAACAACTCAGATGACAAATAAGGATCTGGTTGGTGCCAAACCAAGGATGCATTTCATATTCCCCATCCAATTGTCCAAGTTGCACTTAAATTAGTTTAGGGAAGAAATCTGCTTCACATAGATGGGGAGTCTATTTTATAGACAGATTAGTCTATGGGATACATACCTGCCTCTCCAACAGGTCCTATTTACATCACAGGCAAGGTTTAAGTCTTTAGAATGGGTAAGTCTGGTGCTGTTTGTTTTGTGGATATGCAGGAGGTCCATCAGAGTGGGGTCTGACAATGCCATGTATGCTAGGCATAGATCTCCCCTCTAAAGCTTATAGTAGACAGAATACAAAGATAGAACCTTGAGGTCTGCATAGGATATTTTACTTACGCCCCGTATTCTTTTAGTGGGGAATTGTTGTGTACGTTCCAATTGTTGGATATGCCTGGCTAGGTACATACTCAATGATAGGTCTGATGAATGAAGAATACAGTGGAACAATGACTTTCTAGGACTTAGGTGCCATATCTCTGTTTATAAGTTGTGCAACATAGAATGATTACCTCACTACTGTAGACAAGTGATGGCCAAAGGCTAGATTACTATCTATGTCCCTAAGTCCCTGACTACTGGATCATCTCTAATGGGTGTGTTGTCAACATGATAGTTACCAGGGATGGATGAGTTCCCAAAGGATACTATTATGCATTTCTTGGAATTTGGTTTTAGTCCATGGCCCTGACACCAGTTGTTTGTCTGTGTTAGCCCCTCCTGGAGAACATTTGTGTCAGTGTGAGATTCAATGACAGCTCCTAATTTGCAATCATCTGCAAATTTAGTCAGCCAGAGACCACTGACATTGGTCTTGAATTGAAAAGTAAATGCCAAAAGGGAGCAGTCCAAGAATTAATCCCTGAGAGACTCGACTTGTGATTGGCCTCTTTGACAAGGTGGGCTCCCCAATTTTACTTCCTGGGTCCTGTCTGTGAGCCAGTTGGTTATCCACTAGGTGACATACAAGTTTGTACCTAACCTTGTGAGTTTGTCAACAATGCCCAAGTGGGGTATTGTGTCAAATGCTTTGGCCAGGTCAAGGTATGCAGAGTGAGCCATTTTGCCTTCATACATTGCTTTGATGACCTTCTCAAAGAAGTCCACCGGGTTGAGTAGGCATGATCTGCCCTTGACAAACCAAACTGGGTTGGGTCCAGTATCTAGAGGTTTACTATATCTCTACTGATCATTTCCATGATAATACTTTCCTTGGCTTTACATATAAGACTAGTGAGACTTATGGGTCTGTAGTTTCCAGGATCTGTAGATGTCCCACCTTTGTGCAGAGGGATGACTGTTGCTGTTCTCCATTCATGAGGCACAAAGCCTGTTTGGAGACCACAGTTCAATAGTAATTCCAGAGGCCCTGATAGGTCATGTTTTATGCTATGTAGAAGGCATACTGGGATGTTGTCTGGACCCACTGATGCAGTGTTCTTGGTCTTGCAGAAAGCATTAAGGACCTGTTCCCTAGTGATAGCAGGGGGAGTTTTATTTAATTGTATTTCCTGAGAGAAGGTTGAGGGGGAGAGATGGGTAAAGTTGGAGCTGAATTTATCAGCCAGGAGGTTTGCTATATCTTCTGGCTCATTATAGTTGGCTCCATTTACAATGAGCTCTGCACAGACTTGTGTATTGCCTTTGAGGTTGCAGACATAGCTAAAGAATGTTTTGTGGTTGTTCTTGGCCTAGGGGGACAAATAAAGTCTACCAAGGCCATATATATATAAATATATATATTTAAATATATATATATATATATATATATATATATATATATATATATATATATATATATATATATATTTCCTAGGGAAAAAAAATCACTGGGCCATTGCCAGGACTTTGCCGTTTCCTCCACTGTGGTGCGATCTCGTAGTTGGTATATTTAATATGCAGGGGGTGGGGGGATGCATCCCCCCATGGGGGTGCAAGGGGGTGAAGCCCCCCTGCAAAATAGTAGAATTAACATAATGTTGAGTGTAGAGTTCAATGGTACATTAATGTGCATAGCAGAAGGTGACTGATATCACCTTCTGCTATGTCGAATACATCGAATGATGTATTTATTTTCGTTTTAGTTAGTATTCAGGATTTTGAATTCAACATTTAGGGTTGACGTTATACACGTTCAACCCAAATTGATTCAAAATTTTCATAGTAAACCTATATACAAATATATATAGGTCTACTTCAAATCATCAACTTACCACATCAGTGAATCCCACTTCATCATTGCAGTCAATATGGTAATCTCAAAATCCAACTCCTTCCATGCCACAAATAAAAAGAGAGATAAAAAACAACGTGTCACTACTTTCCACCTGGCTGCAGAAAATGCACCTGTTACAAAATGTAAAAACAAAAGACATGATATTTGCAACCTACCAGAAAGCCATTATCAATACCCATTGACAGCAATATCATAAGTGGCTTCCGGTATCTAGGTGGTTGGCTTTACCAACATTTAAATTTTCAGCCTGCATTAAGAAACTTCTCTTCTGGTCTAAGACATTTCTTATTTTCTTTCAGCAGTACATAAATCAGTTGATTAAGTTATCTGGTCAGAAAAACTGGAATACGCCATCCTTATGATTGTGCCAATTCATAGAATAACTTATTAGTTTTTCAATTAACTTGCAATTACATCTGAAAGTTTTAGCCTTAGCCCCAGTGCAGACCACCATAGCCTTACATTAGCCATTTTAACCCTAGCCCCAATGCAGACCATCATAGCCTTACTTTAGCCAAAGGACAATGGTTAACTATAAACAGAGATCCCATTTCCTAGTAGAGTCTTATGTCTTCAAATTATTAAAAGTGGAGTTCATCCCATTCCTAGCTGAGCTGACCATCTTAGTAAAATCCTCAGACTGGTAGCTTAGAATATTTCATCCATCATGCCCTAACTCTTAGCACCACACAAAAAAATGTCATACTAGAAACCATAGCTTCCCATCTATTGCTCCATAGCAATGGGGATCCCATCCCTCTGCCCTTAAAATAGTTCAAGTGTGCACTTATTTAAGATAAAAAATAAACATACATTGACATATACACACACACATATATAGCTATATAGCTATATAGATATAGATGAGTATAGATATATTAAAAGATGCAAAATGCACCTGCCTCCATAACTCAATTGTTACCTAAGTTTTGCTTTCCCAAACCCCACCCACAATTTGCCATGCCTTTAAATTATTTTACACAAGCAATGCATGTGGTTATACTGTAGCATCGTTTCCCTCAAATTCAAATGTTTCTATATATATCTTTTATTTTTTCTAAACTGTTGTTTTATAAATAGTATTTTACCCATTTCTGTATACTGCACTCTTATATTTGATTCATCAGATATATTTAGAAATAATACATCTTCAAGATTAAATCATACTAATAAGGACTGATTTTTAAACTCTCTGATTGTACTAAGTGGCTACGCTGTTTTAAGTTTCTAGACTCATTCTTCAAATATTGAATACCTTTCTCTTCATTGGGTGTAATGGGGCACCTCAACGCACAGTGAGTCCTCTGCTGGTTTCTTTTGATAGTCCTATTATATCAGTGCTCTATACCAGAAAACAACTTTAAGGAAATAAAAATAAATAAATGTTTCAGATGAAACATGAGAAGGCACTATTTATAGAGAGGATGGCAAGAATCTCAAAAGGCATGGTTGAGTCAGTGATATACTTTAAGTCATCAAAGGCATTCAAGGTTACCTGGTACTGGACATGGAAAGGAAAGGCCAGGGATGTTAGGAGGGGCAGTTACAACAGTGTAGAATGAAGCACTGGGGTGAACTTGAGAAATCACTGTTTCTCAGCTTTTGGCACATTAACAGACTTATATTTTCATTTTTGTTAAAAGCTATCATTGTTGTCTGGGTAATGTAATTCAGCTGTACTCACAGAGATTTTTAACTTTAGAATAACTGGCCTTTCTGTATATCAGCGTGTGTGCTGTATGAGATCTTTATGGATACCATATACTGCACTGCTGCATTTATTCACAGAAGAAGACAATACTAAAGAAAACACACATGCCCACACATAGAAAAATATATACTTGTTTTGCAGAAAAGGTTTGCATCATGGGTTCCATTGTGATTCTGGGGTCTAGATCACTTCGTTGAAATGGCAGAAGTTCGAACACCATATGTTCGAATTTCTAACCTCGAACTGCAAAATCATCGAAGGCTTAGAACAGTGATTTTTTTCCCAGGGGAAAAAATTGCTGTTCCAAGAAACACACACACAACACAAGCACACCAAACAAACAGCAATCCACACACATACACTTAAAATCCTACATCTAACCCTACAGTAAACTGTCCATACA
>NC_056733.1:1880134413-1880204413 GCF_019279795.1 Protopterus annectens | reverse complement strand
GGGCTGGGTGTTGCTTGCCAAATTCAACAGTATTGTACTGCTTAGGGTAAAGATTAAGACCATTCTTTGTAGTCTTGTTACTGACAAGTGAAAGTTGCTAATGGAGTGCCTTAAAGTCAGAGGGTGATTGATGATGACTCTCAACTTACAGTCATCTGTGAACTTTATTAACCAAACATCTTTGTTTGAGATATGGAAATCAGAGACGTTGATACCTTATAGAAGAGGACCCCATTATAGATCCAAGTGGAACTCTACCATTCACCATTATGCACTTAGAGGACTTACCCAGTATCCTCAATATAGGTTATGTCCATAAGACAGTTTGCTATCCATTTAATTATGCATGGTTCAGTTTGGAACTCATTTATCTTGTTAATTGTGTTAGCATGTGGAATGGTATGAAATGCCTTGGTAAAGTAAAATCTCATCTACCACAGTCACAGGAAGTGATTCCAGCTTGCCACAGTGATGACATCTAGTGGGTGCACTAGGTGTTTTCCAGTGGACTTTAAGTCAGCCAAACCCACACTGTCATGGTGCTTAGTACAAATAAAGCTGAGGGGAATTTAGCATGTGGAAGCATGTTTCCCCTCAAAGGACAACAATTGGGCTCTGTGGAGCTGTCAAGGAGGAGATAAGTGCTCCCACTGAAAACAGGATAGGCTACACCACCCTCAGTATCAGCACCCCCCCCCCCCCCAGCATCAGCAAGCTAGCCAGTCTGTACCACTGGACTCGCTCCAAAAGAACAGAAGGGCTGATCAGGATTCTTGGGTGGGAGTGAATGAGCATTAGGGCAATTGCTAGTCCATTAATGTTCCTTATCCTCAGAACAAATTGACCAACTGGGTGTCTGTACTGAAGCCATTAGACAAGGTCATGGCAGTGCAAAAAAACAGATCATTTTTATAATAATTTACTCAGTGACATTTTTGAATGTAGTTGGGAGTTTATTCCACTAGGAAGGTGCTGTGGAATCTTACACATTTTTCTTATTATTGTTATTTCTTACTATTTATTTCCAGCATTAGGTTCCCAAGTCCAGTGATTGCACCTTTGATGCACTCCAGAAATGAGTTTTCAAGTAAAAGTCCTTCAGATTTTGCCTTATAGATCAGGCAGATGTCATCTCCAATATTTTGAAGCCTTTTTAGGCAGCTCATGTTGAAAGTCTCACTGATTTTTTTTGTACTGTGAAACTGCTGTGCCTTTTCAAGTTGTAGCTTGTTTAAAGACTACAGGATGCAGCACTGTATTCTACATTGGGTAAGATCATCGAGGAGAATGTGGTAAAGTTACATTTCTGGTATTGCTAATCATGCCGTTTAGAAGTAGATGGGTTCTGGAGCCTCCTTTTCTGATATTAGTAGATGTATTGTTTTCATTGTATATTGTCTACCAGTGTACTTAGGTTCATAGGTTCACAGGTGCGTACTAGGCTAATGGCCCTGGAACCTTTACAAGCCTAGTCCATAGAATTACCCTGGCATCGTGCCACCCGATCTTCGTTCCCAGTGCCTCTGTCAAGTAGAGCCACTGGAGTGATCCCTGGGGTGAATTTTCTATTTCCCACCCACTCATCAAGATTGATCTTGAAGAGGGCCAGTGAGGTGCTCTATTTGACATGTATGGGAAGTCTGTTCCATAGCATGGGCAGTCTCTGGGTTATGAACCTGTCCCTCCAGCTCTTGTGCTGTTGATTGTGGTAATGAGGTTGAGATCTCTGGACCATGTGGTGTGGAGGGATTGGGATTTCTTTAGATGTAGCATTTCTGACAGAGCTGGGTCAGACATGGCTTTGTAAGTCAAGCAGAGATCGTCTCTAAGTAGGTGATATGAGATAGAGAATAGTTGGAGTTTTTTACGTCTGTAAATATAGGACAAGTGTTTAAGGCCTAGGATCCTCTTTGTGAGGTACTTTTGCAGCCTCTCTAGTTGTTGCAGGTGTCTAGTGAGGTACATGCCAAATGGGGCATTGTACTTGATGACTGGCCTAATGAGGGAAGAGTAGTGGGAGACAATGACCTATTTCATCCTGGATGCAAAACCCTTAGTAATGAGATATGCCACATAGAAGGACTTTCTGACCACAGTGACAATGTGGTGGTCAAAAGAGAGGTTGCTGTCAACCTGTGTTCCCAGATCTCTTATAACACCTTCTGTGTTCAGTGGTCTACCATCGATGTGGTAATTCATGGGAACTGGGTTTTTCCCAAAGGGGAAGACAACACATTTTTTGACATTGAGCTTAAGGCCATGGTTCTGACACCAGTCATTGGTCTCAGTGAGGACTTTCTGTAGGATGCCAACATCACTTGGGGAGTTAATAATGGCTCCCAACTTCCAATCGTCTGTAAACTTTATCAGCCAGAGTCCCTTCATGTTGGCCTGGACTTCTGAGAAGTAGATACCAAACAGGAGAGGACTCAGGACTGATCCCTGTGGGACTCTACTTAGATCTTTAATGATGTTTTCATGTATAGTATTTTAGACCAACATATCTAAGATGAAGATTATTACTTGTTATAGTAATTATATGACCCAGTTTTTAATTATTAACCTATTTTTATTAGCCATATCTCTTTTCTCACTTTTATGTCTATTAGTAGTCCATAAAGAAGCAGCCTTAGTACATAGCCTTATGAGTCATTATTGGTAACCACCAGTTGGATAGACAGGCAACCCCCCTCCCCAATGACTTGTTGTGTTCTGATGCTTAACTAGAGTATTACTTTTTGAAATATATATGGCTTAATATTTAATTTTTCTATTTCACCAGTTTCTCCCTTATGTGAAATAGTGCTGAGTGCTTTAGCAAGCCCTGTCAGTACTTCCTCCAGCACTTCTTTCTGCCTCTTTATAGAACACTATTCAGATGGCAAGATTTCCCTTTAGTAATCTATACTGTTCCTGTCCAACACGATTTCAACCCTAAGACTCTCTTCATGATTGTTACATAGAAAACAGGTCTGTCTAGTATAACTCCAGTGTTTTGAAGAGGTACTGCTATAGTCTGTCATAAAAGAATAAGGGTAGACCCACATACTCACATTTTGACTAATATGATTGATAAAGAGGCTATTTTCTCCTGATGAAACATCACTAGAGTAGCAGTCTGGTTCTCATGATCCTTGGATTTTTTTTTCTTATTTTGTGGCAGTTTTGCTATAAATAGTGATGTAGACATATGTCCCCTTTTGCTGTATAGCACTCTGACATAAGTCTTTGATTACCGTGACTAAAGAGAAAACAATAACACTTTTCTGGCACACTTTTTTTTTCTAAATCTGTGCTCACTATGCCCTATGCCATTGTTTATTCATAATATTTTACTTTCCTTTTTATTCCTGGTTTTGGTAATATTAACTAAAGAATACTTTATTATTACTTTCAGTCTTTGATATCACCCTAGGTTTGTGGTTAGAGCTGGAAGACTTACTAAGGTACTGTAAAATGGGTGAGTGAGCTGGTCCAAAGACCATTTTCAGCCATGACACGAGCCACTAGGCAACAACAATCAGTGATATAATAACATATTCAATAGACTGCAGGAATACAAATACATATTTTTATAACATATGTAGAATTTTAAAAACATGTATGCCCTTGTGAGGATCATGCTGGCAGTAAACAGATCATTGTAGACTAGACTTTCCTAGCTCCTGCAACAGTGTTCAGCTCATCCACTGGCATCCCCAGAAAGCTTTCAATTTATCTTGGATATGCTTTGGGGATCATCCTTGTGGGTTCTGCTGGTATACTTCCTGAGGCAGATGTCCAGAGGAATCCTGACAAAGTGAACAAATCACCTCAACTGACTGCTTTCAGAAAAGTCACAGTGGCTGCACTCTAGTATTCCCCCAGATCACTTGCTCCTCTGTCAGAATGAGCAAGCCTGACTATCCTGAGAAGGAAACTCATTTCTGCCACTTGTAACCATAACCCCATCCTTTCTGTTACTACAAAGAGTTTGTAACCAAAGATGGAGATGGAATAATGACTGGGTTGTTAATTCAAACAAGGCACTTGAATTTGACATTTTGGAAAGATTTCTACAATAGCTTCTTAATTCCCCACCCTTACTTTCCATTTTAAACTCTCTTTGCTGACTGATTATGCTCTTCTTTAAGGGTATTTAATAGAGGCCAAGGGAAGAGCATTGACAGCAGCAACCTGGGATGAAGGAAAGGCAAAGAGATTAATGGTGATGACCATAGGTAATGTATTATTCTGGCGATTTTGTTGTATACTGAGTGGAGTTGGTGTGGGTTACCAGCAGAGAGAGAAGTATTTTGGATGTGGGGCAATCTCTTGTTCTGACCTACAGCATGGCAAAATTACAGGTTAGTTTAATTGGTGGTAACAAATGATCCATTAACAATATGAATGGCCTCCTTTCCCTGGGCAAATCATCACTTCAGTGCTGTGACCATCTTTTTTTTTTTTTTTTGGCTGCAGGCTGAAGTCATCTATTAGCCTTTAGTCCTTCCTACTATAAATAGGCTATGTAGCACAGAGGTGCTTAGGCTGGCACTCTTATAGATGAATCATTACTGGCCACAAGTTTTGGATTTATGAGATAGTTGGAACCTTTGGAGTCTTTCTCCTTGTTTGATAGGTCAAATGAGGTACATCGCAAAGGGGGCATTTTATTCAATAACTGGCCTAATCAATGCTGGTATAAGGGGCAATTGTCTCTTTAGACCTGGATGATATCTGAAAAGAGATTTTCTGAATCTTGTTTTGTTGAACTCTTTTCCCAAAAGTCATGCATTCTGAACAGTAAGCCAGAAGTAGTAATTGTTATTCTAGAAGTTTTTCTTATTTAGAATCCATGAAGAAGTCATATAGAAAGAAGAAAAATACTGATGTATCAGACTTGGAAATGAAGTCCAGTGTGTTTTTTGAAAATATTGTATTCCTGAATCAAAATCAGTGAACAAAGGCTCAAAGGCTTATAGTAATATCATACAACATTTTCTATCATTTTCTATCATAAGGCTGGAAAAAAATATAGAAACTCTGCAGTGCCCCCACCCCAGTTTACACCTGCAGCTTAGAAAATTGCCATCTAATTCTCCTGTGTGTCAGTTCTTCAGATCTAGATGTAGCTGAGTCATTTATCAAAGCTGCCACTTAATCACTGCAAAAGGATTTACATTATCTTAGTCACATAATATTGAATACTATTGTATTAAATTAGCTGTTACCTATTGAAATTATGACAGGCAGCAGGAGGTATTATGAACTTGACCTGTGACTGTGCCATGCTGCACAGAGTATCTGCATAAGTCTATTTTTAAACCATTTCAGTCTGAACTTTAAAGGATTTTAAATCAACATATTGCCTTCTCTCAGATATTATAGTTTGATTACCTTTGTGTGAGATGCTATCAATGGGAAATATAGAACTAAAAATTCAAAATAACAGTTGTGCATTTGTTTATGGCAGCCTTAATCACTGAATTGTTCAAATGTGGAATATATAAATGCAATCATACAATCACTCATCTAATTTATTTTCACCATATAATGTCTGAAAAATTCCAACATTTATTTTCAGACATGACCCTTAGGAAAGAAAATTGTATAGCACTTTACAACCATCACAAATAACATTTTTCTTATGAAGGTGGCCACAAAAAATTAGTCCTCTCATAAAGTAAACTTGGATACTCGCCTATTATCTTACCAGAGAACAATTGATATGCACAGTAAGCACGATTACTAACTCTGTTGATAAACACCATTTCCAAGAAGCATCACCATTACTCCTCAACCAGTGAACAACAGGGAACCAAAGTGTATAACTACTGGAAAAACATTAGGTCTAAATTCCAAGTACATAAAGTTTCTACCAAACAACAGAGAGAAATGAAAATGTCAAACTATTATCAAAGTCTGCTTTGCTCAAACTGTACTCCAATGCATTAGAGTACAGTCTGCTTTGCTTAAACTGTACTCTAATGCATTGGTAATCATACAGCTGAAATTATTTCCTTTGAAATGCTATAATTTCTCCCTACATATCCCCCACTGCCGCAAACTGTTACAATAGATAAGACTGCCTAGCTACAGTTTCAACTCAAAATATTTCGCTTTGATATCATTGCACTATTATCTTTGTAAATAATGTAATTTATTTTTGTTCCCATGCTGATAACAACTCCATCAGTTCTTAAAATAACATGCTGAACTGACATTTCAAGCTATCCATTCTTTCTTACTATCTTAAAATTGATTTAAGTCTGTGTGCAACAGTTGTTGCAAATCTAGATGAGTCATTCAAACCTAACATACCTCTCAAGACAGACACCCCAGTTCTCCATTTCAAACCTTTAACAGTTCTGCTTTCCTAATGCATGAGTTGAAATTCCACAAAACAAACATAAACAGGAATGCACATGCAATAAAGAATTCAAGTGAAAAAATGTTTCCTGTCACAATTATTTTACAGCTTTATTAAATATAACCAAGTCATGCGGTGGCACGTAGTGCTCACCCTGAAAAAGTAGCCAGCAACACAGCCTCCTCCCAATGATGTGTAAAGAAGATGTAAAAGCCATTAAAAGTTGTTTTTTTATGTGCACAAAATTATGTTTATTCTCCCAAACATTTCCACTTATATGAAAATAAAGATGGAACAATAATTAAATTGCATTGACAATATTAGTCAGTGCTATGTTCAGTATGCGCCACAGCCTTTTCTCAAACTCAGCATTAGTCATTTTTCCATCATTTGAAGTAAAAATTCTCCAACAAGCATACAACATCATCTATCCTGTTTATGGATCTGAGAAGGCCCAAATAGAAAACCTTAGTTATATATATTTTTTTATTTGGAAACATTAATATTCTGAACTGTCAAAAGGTAACTCTGTAAAGTGGATCTGTTTATTCTGACTTCAGGAACTTCATATTGTAAATGGTGACTCAAAGGTCAGCTATTATTACTAGAGGCAGTCCTACTTTCCATGACACTTATTTTAGCCATTTACACCATTCTTTGGACTGGAGGGCAATCTCACAACTTATGAATGAAATCAGCCTGGAGATGAAGATATTCAGTACAGCTAGTTGTAATGTGTACCCCACAGAAATCATGACTAGCAAACACATTAATGGAAACATTTTCCTGTTAACTTAGGCCTGGATAATCCCTCTCCTCTGATCTCAAGTGCTTCAGCACAACTCACTTTGTAGTCTAGAATTATGGGGGTATAAAAGTTTGGTAAATATGGTGGTATTGACATCTATAGTCGACTTTTATAGAAAGTACCTATCTAGCAGGAAAAAAAAAACAGGGTACCCGCCAGGATCTGGATTAGCTCACAGTTTTTAAATGTCTATTAAAATATCTGTTAACTACAAGTATCTCCAGAATTCCCCATTGCTTAAGCCATACAATGGCTTGAAGGAAGGAAATGTAACCACAGAGACATCTCTGCTGACCTGTTGCTGTAGTCTGCTAAGGTTATATGGGGTCATTTACACAACAAAGATTGCAAGCTAATGACCAAGAGCTTAGCACAGACTTCCACTTCATTATTCATTAATTAAATGGGTCTGTAATTTTTGAGTAATAAGGGTTATTTCCCTAGACTGCAGATAATATATACTCATTCATCGAACTAGCTCTCTCTGTATTAAGAGATGAAAGATTCCAGAGAATGGTTATTGCTCACTCTAAATGTTGTAAGCCACAGTTCAGAACTTCTTTACTTGAGAATCAGGAACAAAGCCAAAAATAATGAAGAAAAAAGGCCATATATCAGTAATATTTTTTATATATTCATAGATTCATAGACTGTTACTAGGCTAATGATGCAGGGGGGGGGGGGCTTTCTGAGTCTAGTCAAGTTTTCCTGAAAGAATGATAGTGTTGTATATCCAAATAGGACATTGAGGCCCAGGCATTTATAAGCTACCTCTGTCCATAATGGTGCAAGGCCTGGTGTAAATTTCCTACTCCCCATCCATTGGTCTAGGTTGTGCTTAAACTGGTTAATAAACGAACTCAGCTTCACTTGGATTGGAAGCCTGTTCCATAGGACAGGCAGTCTCTGGGACACATATCTATTTCTCCAGTATGTTCTGTTTAAGTCACAGACAAAATTCTGGTCCCTAGGTCTTGCATTTCTGGTACTCTTTGACTTATAAATATGTAGGAGATTCATAAGTGTGAGGCTTGCGGATGCCTTGTTAGCCAGGCATAGATCACCTCTCAGCAATCTATGGTTGACTGAATAGAGGGCTTTAAGGTGCTCTGCAAAAGCAGTTTTGTTAAGCCTTGTATTCTTTTTGTAAGGAACCTCTGAGGTCACTCTAGTTGCTGCATATATCCAGTCAGGTATATACCAAAGGGACCATTGTACTCCAGGATTAGTCTGATAAGGACAGAGTACCGTGGGATAATGACAACTTTGGGCCTAGATGCCATGCCTTTACTTATAAGTTGCACAACATAAAAGGATTTCCTCACCACTGTGGCCATGTGGTGGTCAAAGTTCAGGCTACTGTTTACATGTGTACCCAGGTCCCTGACCACTGGGTCAGCTCTTAGGAGTGTATTACCAAGATGGTAATTAACCAGGATGGTTGACTTCCTAAAGGATAAAATGATGCCTTTCTTAGCATTGAGATTAACACCATGGCATTGGCAGCATTTGTTAGTCATTCTTGAAGAATGCTAGTGTCTGCAGGGGAGTTGATGATAACTCCCAGCTTGCAGCATTCTACAAACACAATCAGCCATAAATCTTCAGTATTTTCTTTCATTTCAGAGAAATAGATGCCAAAAAAGAGCGGGCCTAGTACCGGGCCCTTGGGGGAACTTTGCTACTGACTGGACTCTTGGTGGAGGCCGTCTCACCTATTTTGATCTCATGGGTCCTATCAGTAAACCCATTGGCTATCCAGTGGTTGATAAAAGGGTTTTTACCTAAATTAGTGAGCTTATCTATAATGCCTGGGTAGGGTATTGTATCAAAAGCCTTGGCCAGGTCAAGGTAAGCCTTGTGTACAGTCTTGCCCTCATCCATTGCTTTGGTTGCCCTCTCAAAAAAGTCTACCGGATTTAATAGGCATGATCTTCCTTTAACAAAGCCGAACTGTGATGGGTCCAGCATTTGCAGGCTACCTATGTCCTCATCTATTATATCCATGATGATTTATTCCATGGCTTTACATATGAAGCTGGTGAGACTTATGGGCCTGTAGCTACCTAGATCAGTGTTGGACATTCTTTGTGCAGGGGAATGACTGTAGCCATCTTCCATTCCTTGGGCAGTAAACGTGACTGAAGACACCAGCTGAAAAGTGATTCAAGTGGATCACAGAGGTCATGCTTCATGCTATTTATTAAACACCATGGGATGTTACTGTGGCCCATCAATGCAGTGTTTTTGGCCTTGGAAAGTGCATTGATGATCTGCTCCCTAGTAACGGTTGGGATTTTGTTACGTGATATTTCCTTTGGAATATCGGGGGGGGGTGGGGAAAGAAATTTGAGCTGACCTGTCAAGCAAAAGGTTGGCAATGGCTTCTGGGGTGATGACATTTGTAGTATGTTCTACATATTTTTCTGTATTTATTCTGAGGTTACTGACAGAGCTGTTAAAAGCTTTGTGGTTATACTTTGCCTGAGAAGCTATTTTTCTTCAAATTTAATCTTTGAAGTATTAATTAACCCTCTTAGCTATCCATTTAGATTGGGCAAGGGGATTTTAGTATGTGTTGCTTTATTCCTCCTATATTTGGCCTGGATTTTTTTTTCTGTTGTTGTATAATCGACTGATATTGTGATAACACAAGGATGGCTTGTCTTTTGAGTTTGTCTTATTCTTAATACGCATGGGCACAGTTTGTATTATACAACGTATCATAGGAAGTAACTAGGCTAATGTCTCTAGGGCCCTTACAAGCCTAGCCAAGTTCTACCCTTATTTCTATGATCAACACCTATTGCCTCTGTCCAAGAGGGACACAAGTGGAGCCCCCTGGGTGGATTTACGGTTACCCATCCAATCATCCAGACTGTGTTTGAAGAGGGCCAATGAGGTGCTCTGTTTGAAATGAAGTGGGAGTCTGTTCCAAAGGTGTAACCTATGGGAGACAAATCTGTCCCTCCAGCAGGTTCTATTAATGTCACATACCAAATTAAGGTGTTTTGAAAGAGTAACCTATGTACCATTTGATTTCTGGATAGATACAGCATTTCCAATAAAACAGGGTCAGAGATTACCTTATATGCAATGCAGAGATCACCTCTGAGTAGTCTGTATGAAACAGAAACAGCTATGAGCAAACTAGATGCTCTGGCAGTTAAAAAAATCGGTTGATAGTGATTTCCGATGATCCACATTTGACCAATGCTAAAGAACTTGAATTTTCCTTGTGAGGAACCTTTGTGGTCTCTCCAATTGCTGCAGTTGCCTGGAAAGATACATACCAAAAGGGGTGTTGTACTCATTACTGGCCTGATGAGGGAAGAGTACAGTGAGGTTATGACTTCTTTTGTTATGGAGGCAATGCCCTTATGTATGAGATGAGTAGTATAGAATGCCTTTCTTACCACTTTGAGACATGGTGATCAAAGGTAAGGTGGCTGTCAACCTGTGTGCCCAGGTCTTTCACTACTGAGTGCATATTTAGGGTGTTGCTATTGATGTGGTAGTAAGCTGAAACATCACTCTGACTGAAAGAGATTACAATACATTCTTTGTATTGAGTTTAAGGTCATGACTTTGACACCAATCATTTGTTTGTATAAGACCCTCTTGTAGGATGTTAACATAATTTGGAGATTCTATGACCGCTCCCAGTTTGCAGTCATCAGGAAACTTTGCCAGCCACAGACATTTAGTTTTTGCTTGTACTTCAGAGAAATAGATTCCAAACAGTACAGGTCCCAGAAATGATCCCTGTGGAACACCACTGTTTACAGGTCTGCTGTTGGATGTGGATTCCCCAATTTTGCCTATATCTGTTCTGACAGTGAGCCAGTTATCAACCCATCTAACAATATAAGGGTTGATACCTAGCTGGATGAGTTTGTCACTGATGCCTGAGTGGGGGATAGTGTCAAAAGCTTTGGCAAAGTCTAGGTAGGCCTTATATACATATTTCCTCTTGTCCAGGGCCTTGGTGACTGCTCAAAAAAGTCCACCAGGTTTAACAGACATAATCTCCCTTTGACAAATCCAAACTGAGTAGGGTGAAGTGTTTGGAGATTACCTACATCTTTGTTGATAAGGTCCATGATGATTTGCTCCATGGCCTTGCAGATAAGGCTAATCAGGCTAATAGCTCTATAGCTCCCGGGGTCAGTGGTAGCACCACCGTTGTGCAAGGGAATAACAGTAGCCATTTTCCAATCAGCTGGGATGAAGCCAGTGCTTAGACTATGATTGAAAACAGTACCCAATGGTGTTGCTAATATTTGTTGAAGCCCAAGTAGGATGCAGCCTGGGATTTTATCAGGTCCCATAGATGTTGTGTTTTTGGTCTTAGAACAGGCATTTTTGACCTTCTCTTTAGAGATACAAGGTAGGGGATGGGTGGTAGGGATGTCATGAGGTTAAGCGTGGTGGGGACAGGGGAATGAAGTTTTCACAGAAACTGTCAACCAACAGGTTATCTATGTCCACAGGCTCAGTATATGTGGTATCATTAACTACCAGTTCTACACAAATCTGGGCCTTTCCTTTTAGGTTATAGATTTAACTAAAGAAAGTCTTATGTTGTCCTTCATTGAGGAAGCTAATTTGGATTCATAGTTGGCTTTGGAGGACTTCACAGAAAGTCTTATTTGCTTGTTTAAGCTGAAGAGGGAGTGTTTCCAATTTAGGGCTCACTCCCTCTTACTCTAAAAACGGCACTATGGGGTTGGAAATGGACTTTGCCAATATCCGAAAGTCTAGCGGGAATAAGTACAGAACATCCCTGGCAAAGCAGCATTGTCTGTCAAAAATATCTTCCCTGGATGTTAAATATTGTACCCCCCCCCCCAGTCTGAGACCAGAAGCTAAACCAATTTTTAAAATCAATAATTTTCTGTTTGTAACATAGTATCATTTTTGGAAATGGTAGTATGCTGCTTGGTGTTAGGCTCATACCTACTTGAGATACATAATCAGCAAGCTCGATCATGTCTTGCTTCATATAGTCAAGGGAGTTACATCTCAGGTCATTAACACCCACGTGGAGTATGACAGAGCCATACTGGTACCTGTGGTTGAATGACCAGATTGCCTGCGTGACCTGATGAATCCTAGCCCTGGAAAGGCAGCTAAATGTAACTCTCTCTTTACT
Source organism: Protopterus annectens (assembly GCF_019279795.1). Taxonomy (NCBI): domain Eukaryota; kingdom Metazoa; phylum Chordata; order Ceratodontiformes; family Protopteridae; genus Protopterus; species Protopterus annectens. The sequence goes on along the minus strand of NC_056733.1, from coordinate 1,880,192,098 downwards.
CAATCTGGTGAGGTGGACATTAGTGTGCCTCACTATAGAATCACCGATGACCAGGACATTTGGCTGATTGCAGATTTGCCTTAAGGGATTACCAGTTGAGGCATTGGATACAGTGTTACTATGTGTAGCTGTGGGTGGAGTTTTCACATGGTGTTTATGTGATCCCTGAGAACCCTTTCTTTGATTGTAGTATGCAGGAGGTCTTAGTGTTTTAGGAAGGTTACCTCTAAGTGCCTCAGCAGAAGTAGCTTTATGTATAGGGTCTTTACCCAGTGCAGAAGGCAAGGTGTAAGTGTCACTGACAACCTATATAGAATTACTTTTGGTTATATGATAAAGTTTTACCTCAAGTGTTAAAGTGTATTTACACCTCTCACAAACTGTATCTGTTTTATTAAGAATAACTGGGTTGTCAGTGTATATGAGGCAATTTCTACAATGCCTAAGAAGTCCCATCTCAACCAGAGTGGCCACAGAGAGAATCAGGAAGTGCATATGCATGGCTATTGATCTGCTTGGGAGGAGTGAGGAAAAATTAAATATTCAACAAGTCTGTAAAACAAGGAACTTGTTGAGCAATTATCAGCTATGAGCAACCTAGATGCTCTGGTAGTTAAAAAAAATCTGTCTAGGCAGTAATGCCACAAGAATGTAGATCACAAACCTTCTAATGTAAAATAACTAGTTTGGAGCCCAAGTGCTTAAACCAGAGCAGAGTAAAAGGCACAATAAACCTTCACCAATAATTCCCAGCTCAGAAGGGTAGAGGCTATCCTCTCCTTCCACAAGAGGGTAGTCCAGAAACCTTCTTAACGTAAAATAACTGGTTTAGAGCCCAAGTGCTTAAACCAAAACTAAGACACTTTTAGAATAACGAGCATAATGCACCTTTAATCAGCAATTCCAAGCTCAGAAGGGTGAAGGGTATCATTTCCTTCCGCAAGAGTAAATATCAGAAACTTTTCTAATGTAAAATAACTGGTTTGGAGCCCAACTGGTTAAATCAGAAAAGATATTTATAATAACAGGCACAATACGACTTCACCAGCAATTCCCAACTCAAAAGGGCAGAAGCTACCCTCTCTTCCCACAAGACTGTAGACCACAAACTTTCTTAATGTAAAATAACTCAGCTGAAGCTCAACTGCTTAAACCAAAACTAAGACACTTTTAGAATAACAGGCACAATAAGCTTTCAACCAACAATACCCAACTCAGAAAGGTATAAGCTGCCAATCCTGCCAAGAGTGTAGACCACAAACCATCCTTTTGTAAGATAACTAGTTTAAAGCCCAAGTGCTTAAATCAAAACTAAGAAGCAAAGAATTACAGTCAAAATTTGATCAGGCTATTAACAAGCAATAATGTTACATACTTTACTTCAAAAGTTAATTGAACAAAAAGTTTTGCATCCACATGCACTTTCTGATGAACAAGATGAATAAAACGCTGATGTTCAGTTTTATTGTCTGACTGTAATCCTTAGTGATTTACCACAAACCCACAGGGCAAAATATAAACATTATCTGGGACAATTGAGAACTTTTTAAACATGTAGACTTTCTCTTCAGATGGGAGGAATACACTTGGTATGTCAGCAAAAACATGCATGAGAACTGAACAGGAAAGCCTCAAGCCTAGTATAGAGGGTACCTTCTAATAAGTAAATCCTTAAGAATAGTACTGTGTGAAAACCTGCACATGTATGCTTTCATCTTGGCACATTTTCATCCCCCTTCTCATCTCACGGAAAACAATTCTAATTTGTTTCTGTTATACTGCTTACCATTCCATATATATTTTTAGCAAACTTTTTGATTTTTTTTTTCCTTAGCCATAAATGCAAGATCAGTGTGGAAATTTGGGGTAGAATTGTTAAAGGAGGTAAAAGTTTTAGCCAAATCCTCACTTGTCAAGAATTAGCTACCCTAATGGTGGCCAGAATTATCACCTTCCATTTATCAATACTAGGTACTAGGAAAAGAGGTAACAAAATATTTTAAATGTTTAGTCTCTGAATTGTTATAAATGACTATAAGCATTTCCAAAATGCATAAAATATTTCAAACAGCTGTTTTTAAATGCCAAATGCTTCATCAATTTCCATTTGATGTTTGGTAACTGTTACATTATATAAGAAAAAGGTTTATTCAGGTAGTAGTGCAGACTGCCTTGCTTTACGTATACACACAAAGTCGTAAAGTAATAGTATGATCAATATAGGTTAAGGGTCCAAGTCGAAATGACTTTCTCTTGGTGTACATGACTTAATCCACTGTAAGCTTGCTTAAGAGATAGACCTTACTGTGAAGTAAGTCAGTTGTACCGAGAGCAAGTCTTTTGGAATCAGAAAGTTGATGCAAATGTTTATATAATGATTCTCAGAAATAACTTGTATAACTTATAAAAGAAAGATAAGGATTAAAGATCTTGATGTAAAGTTTTAATAAAAGAGTCTGCATCTTGTTCCATATAACTATAGAATGGTATGATACATGTTTATAAGCGAAGTGAAAATCATATTTTTCTCTTCCCTCATGATTTTGTAAGATGAAATAAAGAAAGGAAGTAAGACATAGTCAAGTGTCTGTCTAATGTCACTTGGTTTATCTTGATGGTAATAATCTGAAGAAGATGCATAAGATGACAACAAAACTGAATCAAGTGTGATCTTGGTATTTCTTTTGTCAGATACAAATGGCAGACACATTATATCTTATGGTCTTATCTAATATCTTATAGTCATTTATCGCTATATCATAAACTCTTGAGAATGGTCAAATGAAATTAAAACATAATCCTATCTGTAATATTTAGATGAAAATGTGACTGTGTACATTTAAAATATATATATATATATATATATATATATATATATAATTCTTTGCACATTTTAGCATTAGTTTTTGATAATAAGCTTAACATAATGCTTATAACTGAATAATAATCATCTCAGTTAATACATCACTAACACCATAAAATATCTTTCTATTCCTGGGATGGTATCAATAAAGAGAATTGTGTTATACTACTTTGGAGTTTAGGAGTATCTAAGAGTATCTGAGAGGGTTGGTTCAAATGAGAATAATTCTAAGTGGAATAGGATTCTGTGTACTTTACATTAGGGTTTGCTAGTTTAATGTAGATAGTGCTGTGATAGTATTTTATTTTAATAATGCCATGCTTGTATTAGGTCATAGGATTATAGGATCATAGGCAGTTACTAGGCTATCGACCCAGAGGTCATTTCAAACCTAGCCATTTCATCTCAATGTAATACCACAAATATTCTAGACAATACCCTGGATTGTATTTAGTAATCCTGCATGTTGACTAGAGTATCTATGGTATTATCTTATAGACATTATATAATGTCATTTTTTCATAAACAGTTTTATCTTTGGCATATGTTCAGATTAGAGATTAAATAATTTGTAGATCATTAAGTACTTGAAAGAAATATGTTATAAGTTTTGGTAACAACACTTAAAGTAATATTTTTTTTTAAATATAAATGGTTTAAATAGTAATTGCTATAAAGCAGGAAGATTGTCCAGATATCTGAAATTGAATAAGGCTGATATTTTCTTCCTTAAAAAATCTGTCTTCAGAATATGACGTCAAGGCTCTTGAAGTTAAGGATTATACAATTTTAAAAAGTTCTTCATTTAATGAAAAATGAGTTATAATATTATGGAGAAATAATAGTATTAAAACTAACAATATACTCAACCATTGACACACATATATTTAGATGCTAAAAGATATTTTAGATTAAATTTGTATGTGAATTGTTATGCTTCAAATTTAGGAATCAAACAAATTATTATGAACTGTCTTTCAAAAATCCAGACTGTTTGTTATTCATTGGAGACTGTTGGAAATCACACATTCACATTCTAGTTTCGGAATTAGTTCAGTGGCATGATATGAACCGCTGGCTGACTGTGTATTTAGAGCTGAACCTCCTTAGAAGGCTCAATTTCATGAATATCTTTTCAATGGGTTCTGTAAAAAAACACTTCAAGTGGGGCATGGCCAGGATGTTGACTGGTTAGCAGTATTTTCCTTTAACTCTGTTATCTAACACACATTTCTGACAGAAAATTTTAAAAATGGGGACCAGCGGATCTATCAATGAAAGAATAACCTATTTTTTTTTATCTCTCAAATTTTCTGTCAAGATTTCCACAGAAAGTTTATTGACCTCTCATCAGGATGAGTTACTCCAAAAGCACTGAGCAGGAGCAGTCAATGAAGAAAGAGTTACAAGCTTTACTTTCTTCTATGAAGGAGTTATCCACAAAAATCAGTAAAATGGACAATAAACTGGATTTATTTATAGAAGAGACTTCTAAAAATGAATTTGATGAAGGAAATGATAAACCAGCATAATACACAGATTGCTGGTATGAAAGACACCCTAAATGACCTAGAGGGCTGGGTCACTGAACAAGAGTATTAAGTGGAATTTCTTTTAAAACAAAACACTTATTTGCTCAGCAAAGTGGATGATCTAGAAAATAGATCATAAAGGAACAATCTTTGTATATATGGACTACCAGGAAAAACAGAAAGGGATAACAAGATAGACTTTCTCACTGCATGGTTACCTAACATATTAAACTTGCAAGAATCCCTTTCCTATGGCATCAAAAGAGTCCATAGGCCACTAACAACTTCTTCATCTTCTAAAAAGGTAAACGCTAATCCAAGACCTATAATTGTGCATTTTCTGTCTTCTTGTGACAAAGACTTAATAATAAAAACTGCATGGGCTCAATCTCGAGTCAAATTCAATAGTAACATCATAAGATTTGACAAGGACTATATTTTTACAGTGATTACAAGAAGAAAATAATTTCTACCACTGATTAAAGAACTAAAAAAGAAACACTTTAAACTTCATCTTCTGTTTCCAGCAAGGCTGAAAGTTTTCTTTCCCGATGGTACAAAAACTTTGGATACATTGGAATTTGCTGTTACATATTTGCCAAACAACATCAGAGAACAAACAAAATAAACTGCAGTGGTTTTAAGCATCAAACAGATAAGAACAACTGGATATTAGCTGACAAAAAAAGAATAAAAGACTTAAAGATAATTGACTTATTAATTACTGTATTTCTTCTTTTTTTTACATTAGTAATTGTATTGCTTAAAATCTACTTATAAGAACTATCACTTTTTCCATACCCTATACTGGAAAAAGGTAAAAACTTTTTTCTTAGTTGTTATTTCTTTATACATGTTTAATTGTTTATGGTTTAGTTTAAACAGTAATAATATAACATTAAACAGTAAAGTACTTGACATACAACAGAATCTAGTTAAAAATATAATATAGTACCTTACATCATCTTAAAATAATCACCAAGTATTTCAGTAATTATAAAGACATTCAAATAAAAGGACAGTTAAGCAATAGATAGAAAAGGTAATGCAATACTCTAAAGGACACATAATGCTAGCTGGGGATTTTAATTGCATAATTAGTGATAGCGGCACCAGTACTATAAGTACACATAGGAAAATTGCATCTTTAAGGGCATTGACAGAATTTATTGATATAAATAATTTGATAAATATAAATGATTATAAAGATTCAGACTCATTATTTTAGACATACTATTCACACAGACATGGCACTTAAGAATTGATAGAGTATATTTGTCAAAGTAATTCATTACAAAGCTAATTAAAGTAATTTTGTGCCCTCTGTCAGACCACAGTGCACTCACATTTGATTTAGGAATACATGGAAGATAAAAGTTGACTATTACTAGAATTCCATCTTACATAATGAATTTAAATACTTTAAGGAATTCTATATAAAGGAATTACAATATTTTCTTCAGAAAAATATTACTGAAGATATATATATATATATATATATATATATATATATATATATATATATATATATATATATATATATATATATATGTGTGTGGGGGGGGGTTCTTCTTCATTTCACTGAAAACACACTTCACTAAAACTCATTTCATTGAAAACTCATTTCACTGAAAATCAGTTGCCTGAGCACAATTCACTGAAAGCTCACTTCACTTTCGTTGAAATGTATATGCCCTGTTCCCCACTGTAGTGTGATCCTGGAGTTAGTATATATATATATATATATATATATATATATATATATGTGTATATATATATATATATATATATATATATATATATATATATAGTAGAGGGTGGGGGCACAGCCCCTCCTCACTTTGGGTGGTGTGCAGGGATAGTTTGGGTATATATTATCTTCTGGAAAGAGTTATTCATTCAACTTGTAAGTATCCATGTCTATGGTTTCCAAAATTTAAAATGGGTGGGGGGCTACGCCCCATCCCCCATTACTATATATACTAACTCCTGGATCACACTGCACTATATATATGACTCACTGAATGCTTATATGTATGGTAAAACTTTACCATGGTACAAAAATAAGTGGAAGCAATGGAATAAAGATTTGACAGAGTTGCAAGAGAACATTGACAGATTAAAATTTCACATTCAGAAGGGAATAAAGCACCTAATCACAAAAATGGAAGAAACGACTAAAACATTTTTAGAAATTTTACATCATAAAAACATGCTAGAACTGGAGAAGATCAGACTTGTTTCCTACTCGATGATCAGAGAAGAATAGCAAACAGGACTAAAAAATAATAAAATCAAATCAGATAAGGGAAGTTTATATACCAGGTACTAGAAAGAAGGTAACAGATTTAGAGGGAATATTAGAAGCATATAGAAAGCACTATCTTGATATTAATTCACAGAGTACAGAATTAGAACCACAAAATATAATAAGTGTATTTCTTAAAAATTAACATAAATGTCAAACTATAGGATCAGCATATTAAGTTAATTGATAAACAAATAACAGTGACTGAACTTAAATCTCAAATCAATAATCTAAAGCTTAACAAAGCACCTGGTTTAGATAATATTATTCCTGAAATTTTAAAATTTTACCCAAAGAAGCTATATGTTTGTTACTAAGAGTGTTTAACTTTGTTAAGGAAAGCATAGATGTACCTCCCTCTTGCAAGTATACTGTAATATCCCTCATTTTAAAATCTGAAAATGTGCTAAAGAACTTTTTATGTATTTAGTTATTATTGTATTATATATCCCTTTTGAATGTTGACTACAAGTTATTTATGGCAATTCATACAGCTAGAATCAAGCAGTTGCTTCCCTTACTTATTGATGAGGATCAAACAAGCTTCATAAAGGACAGGAACACTTAAGATAATATTAAAAGAATAATTTATCTGATTGATTATATAAATTTATCAAAAAAATTACCCTAGTCAGTCTGGACAAAAACAATGCGTTTGACTCAGTTAATTGGAATTATTTAATATTAGCTTTAGGAAAAATATTGTTTCTCACATAAATGTACACCTTTAATAAAATCACTTTATAAGAAATCTTTAGCATATGTCAAGATTGAGTCAGGTTTTTCAATATCAATTTCAGTTACTACAGGTACAAAGCAAGGATGCCCTCTATCTCCTTTGTTGTTTGCCTTACTAATTGAGCCCTGTGCACACTATGTAAGAATGAATTCAAAAATCAAATGTATTTTGGTTTGGGATGCACTAGAAATGAAAATACAGCTCTTTGCTGACGGCATTTTGTTAACACTAAATGACACAATGACACTGAGGATTCGCTATGTACTTTATTAAAGTCAATGGATTATTTTCTTTCTCTTTCAATGAAAACAAAATGAAATTACTTATGAACTCTGGTAACAGAATATTACACAAGAAATGTTATAAATATATTACTCCTGACAATAAAATTAAATATTTAGGGGTCTTATTAGCAAACAATATGAGTGAGACATTAAAAATAAACTATAAAAATGTTTTAAATCATATTAAAAGTCTTGCACAACAATGGAATAAATTCTTCTTTACAATGGAGAACGGGTTATACATTATTAAAAATAATACAATGGAGGACAGGTTATACATTATTAAAATGATTATTTTTACGAAACTACTATACCTTATACAACCATTTTCTATCCCCCAACTCATAAATATATGAATCAGTTTAACAAGCTAATTTTAGGTTTTCCAACCTGGAATAGCTGTTAATCATCATTTGAATTATTGGGAAGAGGAGGGTATAACTCTACCAGATATAGAGATTTATGCATTATCATCTGTTATAAAGACATAATCTTTCTGGTTAAACAACTCCTATTCAGTTTGATGTCAACAAATACATGAGATAATGTGCTTGAAATCAAATCAATTAGTGTCACAGCATAGTACAGTAATGGTGTCTAATATTTTTTTCAGGATTATGAAAGAATATGCAGTCTGATAAAAAGACGTATATAACTTCCAACTTATAAAAGGTACATTAGAATTATGCAATAATTACTTAAATAAAATTCCAGATATTAAGGCATGGATATTTTTATTATATCCTATTGCTTGTACCCAGGATTGCATTAGTACCTTTGATGCACATGTAATCAAAGCTTTTAAAGAAAAGGAATTACTCTATTAGCATCAGTTATTAAATGATGGTAAGATAGTATCAATGGAATAAGTTAAAAATAAATGTAATCTGCATCCAACTATCTGGCTATCAATACAACATATTAGACAATATATTAAAAGGGTCTATATTATGTCATCAAAAGATGTGTTCATCGAACACATCTTCATCAACACATAAACAGCGAACACACTAATCTCCGAATGGCCACTTCAGTGAATTTTTTTTTCCCCACGGAAAAAAAATCGCTTGGCCAAAGAAAAACAAAACAAACTTTCAAACCCTACAAAGTGGGCACACCCCCTGATGTGGGGGGCTATGCCCCCCATACCCCCTAACTAACTATATATACCAACGCCAAGATTGCACTGCAGTGGGGAAAAGGGCAAATCCTTAATGATGGCCAAGGTATAAAAACAATAAATACGAAAGATAAATGAAAATAACATAATTAATGCAAAAGATTAACAGCATATATTTTCTCCAAGACAGGCCTGCAGCAATTAATTTTATGTATTTTAGCAAGCTGAGGAGCATGTCACAAAGTTTCTAGCCACATGGTAGTTCAGGATTCCTGTGTTCCTTGTGTTTCCTTACCAAACTAAGAAGTGGACATTTTGCTTTAGCACTGCACTTCCATGAAATTCTCCTGTCTTCCATAAACAGTTAATGAGATTAAAAACACAAGAATGCCTTATTTAATAATAATCTGAAGAGCTACAAAAAATCTATGAAGGGGGTTGCATTAAGTGCTTTAATCAGTTTGCAAGCAATGCATTCAAGTGGTCCTGAAGAAAACCTTCGGGTTACCTTGTATTACTGAATCAAGTCTCAGAGCACTGCAACAGAAAGATTACTAAGTTCCTGTAGTCAAATTTTCAGTATGTTGGAACAGACAACATGTAGTAGCTTTTGGTTTCAGTTTGTGGGATTCAGAATACGAATATTACTTTTATTGTTTGCTTTCCACCTTTTTATTTTTCTTTGAGTTCGTTTGATGTTAGGGTTGGTAGCGATCAGGATTTAGACAGCTTGGGCAGGGATGTGGTGGTCTTCTGCTCCTGAAAAAGTAAATTGCTTGAGAGCATGGTTCTGTCATTCTGAGTACTGATGACATATATTAAGCATAGGTAGCTTAGATTTTTAGATATGGTTAAACGTGTTGATTAAAATAGTATATGATTAATCAAAGTAATAAAGTAAACTACATTCTAACAGCTATTTAACTGTCTGGGCACTCATCACTGTCTACAGAAAATTCAGCATAACTAAGCTCAATGGGAATCCTAGAAATAACAGTAGTAAATACAATTAAGTAAACTCAATCGAGGCAAACAGGGTGGACTATAATCAGTACAAAGTAATGTCGCTCAAAATAGCAGTTCATATACATTCATTGTTACCAGATGTCCCTATGATGAAGCCCCTGAAATATTTTATAAACCATTAAACAGAATTTCCATGCATCAAAGTTGCATGTTTGAAGTGGCAAAATAACAGTAATAGTTAACTGAATTGCTGGACTGTAGTTTACATAATAATATCTAACTATCACCCCATTGCTATCTTATTGCCTTTGTCTAAAATACTTGAAAAATATAAATATACACAATTCGTTAATTATCTTATTCACAAAAAAACTATTGTTCCCAACCTAGTATTATTTCAGACTAAACTACAGCACTTCAACGACTGTTATCCTTCATGGACACCATAACCTCTGCTAGAAATTCCAGTCATCTTGTATCCGCACTGTTTTTAGATCTCTCTAAAGAAATTGACACCATTTCTCACATTAAGCTTTTATACCAACTTTCCTTACTTGGTCTCACATCCCCCACCCTGACATGGTTTAAAAGTTATCTGTTGGATACACAGATATCCGTAAAGTGGAAAGGCTTCCTTTCTTCCTTCCTTCCAAATATCAATGGAGTAACCCAAGGCTCCATCCTTGGGCCCCTACAATATTCTTAAATTCTTCACAATTAATGCCCAGAGTCTCAATAATAAAATACATCAATTCCAAGCATGGCTAAGCCATAACCAACCCAACATCACAGCCATCTCTGAAACCTGGCTCAAACCCCACATCTCTGATTCTGAAATCCTACCCCCTGCATTTCACACTCTTAGATGTGACCGCTTAAATAAAAAAGGTGGTTGCACAGCTTTAATATACTCTAATTTTCTCACCTTAATTCCCCTTCCAAATCCTATTCCTCAATTCCCCAACACAGAATTAACAGCCAGTCAACTAAAAATAAATAACCACAAACGCATCTGTGTCATTGCCTTATACATCTCACCCGGTAACAACACCACTGTCCTTGACGATATACTCCTATGGGCCTCAACAGAAATACACTATGAAACCTACATACTAGGCAATGTAAACATCGACTGGAATAAAATCAACAGCCCCTTACCTTCCCTATCCATTAACCTCTATAATTTTACTCAAAAAATCCCCTCCATCACCAGACCCAATAAAACAAATCCCCCAGGATCCATTCTTGACTGGATTTTAGTCACCCATCTTAACAAAATCACCAATTCTGGCACTATCGCTGACACCATTAGTGACCACCTCCCAGCTTTTATTCACCGGACAACCACCTCTACCCCTCATCAGCATCAATACATTCTTACACAGCAAATTTGACCCAAAAACTTTCTCCAATATTTTCAAACAAATGAATTGGAACAATCTCAAAACCCTTCCACTTGCCATAGACTACATCAATACTACCTTCCTGGACACTCTAAACTCCCTACATAAAAGGATAAAAACTATTACTACTCCCTGGCTATCTAAAGAAACAAAGCAAACTATGCATCAAAGAGATAAATTCTGGAAGCTTTTCCAAAATAATAAACTGCCTGAAACCCATCTCCAGTACACACAGCTCCATAACCTCACAAAAAAGCAAATCACCAATGACAAAAAATCTTATTATATAAAGCTCCAGTCCAACCATACCAAAAACCCTAAGCAATTCTGGAACTCTATAAACTCACTTCTTAACCCAGGCTCTAAAAATAACCCCTGCCCTGACCCATTAAATCCGACCTCGAATTAGCTTCACAATTTAACTCATTTTTTTTATAGACTCTATATCTAACCTGACCAAGACCTTTCCCAAAAATAACTCTTCTCTCCGACTTCCTAGTCCTAAGTCCTCCAATAACTCTCCTATTATGTTCAAGCTCAAACCTGTCTCCACTACTCTCATAAAAAGACTCCTATCCAAACTTAAACCCTGCTCCAATGCACCCGATAACATTCCCTCCTCCTTCCTAAAATCGGCTGCTGATGGAATAGCATTCCCAATTAGCATCCTTATCAATAGATCTATAAAGGACTCCTACATCCCCAAACTTTGGCATTCCACCTTTATTCTTCCTCTCCACAAGGGAGGCAAAAACAGTCATCTCAAATTTCTGCCCCATTGCACTACTCTCACCTATCTCTAAAATACTGGAAAAAATGTATTCATCTCCAACTCATGCCTTTTCTGACCCAAAACCAACTCCTTACCCATACCCAACATGGCTTCCGCCCTGGACATAGCACTATGGCTGCATTACTTTCCTTCCTAGAAACTGTCAATCAAGCCCGAGACTCCGGACACTTAGTATCTACAGTACTCCCTAGATCTCTCTAAAGCTTTCAATACTGTTTCCCACAAGCACATTCACTGTCATCTCTCAAACCTTAATCTCTCCGAAAACACTCTAGCTTGGTTCTCAAGTTACCTGTCTGATAGGACTCAGGCTGTCAAATGGATTAAAGCCATGTCTCCTTTCTTACCAACCCCAACTGGCGTCCCTCAGGGCTCTATCCTCGGACCTATACTATTTAACATCTTTATCAATAATTTCCACTCCGCTATTCCTAACGCAAAAGTCATTCAATATGCCGATGACTCAACCTTAGTCTGCTCTGCCTCTTACCTCCCCAAACTGCTAACTAAAACCCAAACTGCCTTCTCAACTACTGAGACCTGGATGCACCAAAATCACCTCTCTCAATGCAAACAAATCTAAAAATAATCCTATTCCCTCCCTCAAAATCTTTCTCATATGACAAAAATTCCTTCCAAGTTCTTAGCCTAACCAACTCCCCCATCGAAGTGGTCCCCTTTGCCAAACTCCTAGGTGTTACAATAGATAAACACCTTAGGTTCGACATCCATATTTAGCAAAACGTAAAGACAACCCACCAAAAGTTAGGGATGCTATATAGGAACAATCGCTTCCTCTCCTCCTCCACTAGGCATACCCTGGCCACTACTTACCTTCTGCCTTCCCTATTGTATGGAGCCCCTCTACTAACAAACCTGACATATTGCATCACCTCTAAACTTGAAAACTGCTATAATAAATTCTCCAGATTTGCCACCAAAGCCAAAAATTCTACCCATCACTGCCTCTCCCTCCAATCTCTGAACTGGCTAGAACTCCCAAGCCACCTAGACTATCTCCAACTTACCACTGCACACAGACTCCTACTTTACCTAACAAAATGCCCCGCTCTGACAAACATCCTTCCACCCTACACCCCTAATAGAACTCTAAGATCAGAAAACCAAAACTTAATAATGAGCCATAAACCTAAATGACCTGCCGGCCAACTTCTTCTTTCTTACTCCCTAGGTAGAAAATGGAATTATGTCCCTTCGACACTAAGAACCCTGCCAAACATAGTGAACTTTAAATCACAGCTATTCACCTACCTGTCTTCCAAACAGAAATGTATGTGCTTTCACCCTGCCTAATTTCTGTGTTAAGCTCTTGGCCCCAACAAATTTTCCTCCTGCATTCCTGAACAATATAACTTACTATATCTTTTCAAAGCTATTTCCCAAAGATACTAACTATGTAAATATTGTAAATAGCTTCTTACTCTATATGCATGACTGTATGTTTAATGACTCTGTACAAGGAAAGATTTTCCACAATGGTCTAAATTGCTTATGCTTTGCTTTGAATTCATATATTTGTAACTTGTTCTTAATTATTACTGTTTTTCAATCTTAATCTGTATTCTTTGTCATGGAGCTTTTCTCCCTGGGCCTCCACTGAAAATGGGCTCTCTGAGCCCAGTGGACTTCCCCGGTAATCAAACTGGAAATAAATAAATAAATACAATTTAGTAAGCAAGCACAACCTAGACTAATAATAATCTGATAGAAAACAAATATATCACTGACTCAGAATGAGATAACAATAAAACTACTTATTATAAAACAAACAACCAGTTTTACTGTGGCAGAATTCATGTCCACTGAATATTTATTCATCTAGTATGATATTCCACCTGCACTGACAAAGGTTATAATTTGTCTACTAAACCATCTACAACGTTTAACATAACCATTTCTGAGAGTAGGACAGCATGAGAAGGTTTTATACAATCTCAGCCCATACTATAGGGCCAGAGCAAAGAGAAATGCCTTGAAAAACACGTCCAAATTCAGAGACAGCTCCAAGTACTGCTGCAGATGCATATGCTAATGAGCTGCTCAGCATGGATCACAATACAAATGTAGTTCAAAGGAGGGTTTGCTGTGTAATACAGCTGAATGTTGAAAGAGTGCTATATCATGTTTAGACAAGTGAACTAGCAGAAGACAGGCCGCTGGACTCACCTAGCCAGCCCATCGATATTACAGTGGTAGCAGCGTGTTATTCATGTACAGCTCCTACCATATGCAGGTGATGTTTAATCCTAATGGATGAATGGACACCATGCATAAGTAACATTGACTTTGTGAATAGTGCCACAAAAGCTTCTCATCCGCTGAAGAGGTGCACTAGAACAGGACAGATCAAAAACATCTTCACTTTGAAAAAAAAAAGATTGTTTGCTTAACTTGAAGAAACTTATGAATGGATTTAAGAATTTGGTTTAGTGCCCCACACAGCACAGCACAAGCTTTTCAACCCCTCCCAGATACTAATTAGTCTAATCTACAGTGATAATTGTAGTATTTGGTGTTACCCATTTCAAATAAAGCCTGAATATGAGGAAAGAAAATGCCCCATAAATGGGTCCCTGAAAAGTATAAAACCTGTATGTGATCACATCACACAAGTGCAATTACAAATGAGTAAATGCTCCTGGCAGCAAACAACATTTGATATTTAAAAACAAAAATAACAGTACAAGTGTGTTTTTGCAGGGGGCAATCTCCCTTTATCCCCTATTGGGGAGGGTCTTACCATACATGTTTGCTATTTATATGTATCAACTACAAGTTCAAACCATTGTGAATATGTCTGGTTTATGACAATGTGTCCCTCAATATAAAAGCTGACCAGACTTACACTGTTGATCACACGAGTGTTGATCACTAGTGTTTCAGAAAGAAGCCGAGCTCCCATATAAATTTATAAAATCACTATATAGTAATGTTATAAAAATGACATATTATTTATGTTGAGAATTAGGTACTATCGAATAAACATTATAAAGGAAAAATGAAACTATGTGGAAAAGAGAATGATCATTGATACTTATATTAAAACAAACACCAAGTTACATTGTAAACCAGTGTGACCATTAATTAACCAGTAACTAAACAATTATGTTGTAATTCTACTTACTTAATATTTCATTACTATACTAATGCAAAATTTTGAACAATTTTACTAATCAGCATAATGAATCTAAAAATTGTAACAAATTATAAGTTCTGTATTGAATACAGTCTTTCCAAGAAGTGTAACTATCTTCTGCATCTTTGCTCTAAATTAGGAGATGGAAAAAAGAGGTAAGAATTTGTTACTATAAAGTTAAAATGAAGTTATGTCATAATGCAATATAATAAGAATGCAGGTGTTAGGGGACTTAAAATCATGCTTGGAAATGCTTGTATATCTGTTATAACACTTATAAAATGTAATTGATACTGCTTCTCCACATCGCTCTTTCAATAAATATGTGTCTAAGTAGGATGGGATGATGAAAACAGCTGTCCCATACAGTTTTAATCAGTTATTCTGCTCTTACCCAGTTAGTAAGTATAACTGTTTCCGAATTGAGAAAAATTTTAACGGTGATAGATAATTAAATGTTTATAGTGTTTCTTATTTCTTTACTTCCTTCAGTGTCACTCTATGTAACCTACAATTTCAATGAATAAAGGAATTTGGAAAAACATATCTTTCTGTGGTAAACAGCATTGCTGCTGTTCTCTCCTTTCTATAAATTCTGTATCCAGTTATTTGTTCCTGTATACAATATATCCCAAATGCCCACTTGGCTTCTATATGACCATTTCATTCTCTATCACATTTGACGTTGTGAAACATAAACTCATCTATATACGCATCTCTCTGTACAATCACATTATTCCTTCCCACTACATATGTATTACTAACAGCCTTGTCATGCATATATCACAAAAGTACTGGTACCAGTCAATGCATTTCCTTTTACCAATATGCTCTATTTCAGCACACTAGGTCACTGCTCTGTCTGTATGCCAAAGGTGCATTTTCTTTACAAGGAGACTTAGGTTCATAGGTTAATAGGTGCTTACTAGGCTATTGATCTATTAGAATCTTTAGAAGTGTAGCCTGCATTCCATGGTAGTTATTAGCCAGTATATTTTGCAATATCACTCTCAAAAGATGGGCTGTGCAAATATATGTTAGACACTTCCATGTTTCCCCCTAGCCATGAGGGCCATTAGTGCTAAACAAAGGGTAAATTTGCCTTTACCCATCCATTCATCCGTTACATTTGGGTGGAGTAAGAGAAGTACCCTGCTTTATGTGGAGGGGTAGCCAGTTAAACAGAAGTGGTATTATCTGCGATGCATACCTAGCCCTCCACCATGCTCCGTTAATCTTGCAAAGAGACTGAAGTGTCTTAAGCAGGCGTTTCTGATATCACTGGACTTCTGTGTAATATGTCTGATAGAACAGGGACTGTTGAGCCTTTAATACACAAGGCAGAGGTCATCCCTCAGTAACCTGTACAATATCAAGAAGAGAGACAAGGCATTGAGATGGTCTGCATAGTGTTTATGATTTAGACCCTTGATTTTTTTTTAGTGAGGAAACATTGTGGTCATTCCATCTGGGACAAGTGTTTGGACAGGTTCATTCTGAAAATAGCATTATATTGAATGATTGGCCTAATGAGTCCTGAGTACAGAGGAACAATAATGCCCCAGCATCTGATTGCCATAAGCTTTAATATCAGCTATGCAATGAAAAATAACTTCCTTACAACAGTAGATATAAGGATCAAATGACAGCTCATGGGTAGCATAGGTTTCTACATCTCTAACTATGGGATCACTTTCCACAGGGGTATTTGAATGTGGTAGTTGCAAAGGGAGTCATGTTTGCAGAAAGATACAGTTATACATTTCTTGGCATTTATTTTCAGTCCACGACTTTGGCATGAACTGTTGTTTTGAACAAGCCCTCATGTAGGCTAAAAATGACCTCTGCAGATTTTACGATTGTACCAAGTTTGCAGTCATCTGCAGACTTGGTCAGCCACAATCCCTTAACATTAACTTTGACCTCTAAGACATGAATGACAAAGAGAAGTGACCCAATGACTGAACTCAATTTCAATGAACAATTCTAGTATTGTCTTTTTTCATGTATGACTAGCTAAATCTGTTTTTCTTGTACCTGTTTTTTTAATTGTTTGCAATTGGTGATCCCATGTGATGTGCACTTCATCATTCTCTATAATGCTTTGTAGTTCATGTTTCCAATGGTTCTCAGCTGCTTCTACATTGTAGTGTTTCCACAATCTCCATTGCAACAGCCTTGCCACATTATTGTGCCATTCAGTGTGCAGAACCTCTGCCATGAGTGCATCACACCCAGCAAAAGATGTGTGACTGTTCCCAATTATTATTTTTTTTTTACAAAACCTGTTTCTCCCACATGTTCAATGGACTTCATAAACCAAAGTTTATAAGGTCCACTATTCTGGGTTACTGTTATTAACCTTTCCTCTTTTGATTTCAACTCACCTGTTATTAGCCATTTCTATGTCAAAGATCAACATTTCTAGCTCTTTTGTAGTTCCCTGTTTAAAATCCACCTCTGGGCATTTTTTTCTGGCTATACTACTCAGACAGGCTCCTCGTGGTCCTGCAGAGTGGTCCTAGCTACAGAGAACTCAGAAAAGCGACTACTTTCTGGATTAAAGTATCTTTGCTGTTTTTTTTACTTGGAATAGCTTCTCTAGCTTATCCTAAACAAGCTTAAACAGTTTTTTTAGCTGTTTGCTGCATTATTTTAAAATCTGCACTTAAAGTTACTGTTTAGTTGAATTTGATCGAAAGTTTGTTTGTTTGTTTGTTTAATTTAACTGTTGAGGCTGCCCACTAAAGTGTGCTAGCCTGTGTAACTGATTTATCACTGTTTCTGCATTTTCTGTGTGTTTCTATCTAAAAACAAAAAAAACAAAAAAATAATCCTTGTTTTCCCACCTCTCCTCGACTAGTTTAGACCAGTTTACAGGCATTGCTGTATTCTGGGCTGTGGTGTAGTTCCTGTGTTGTCCATTACCTTACTTGGATAGAAGGAAGTTTCTTTGCTCACCAGTGGGAGTGGGGAGCCTTGAGCAGTCTACCTGTCCCTGTAGGAAGTGACCTCAGCACAAGAGCTGTAGTAATTGGTTGTTTTGGACCATTTCTAGCTCTTTTGTAGTTCCCTGTTTAAAATCTGCGTTAGCACGGCTTTGCGCAGTTGTGCACATAGCGCAGTGCCGGTTAAACAAGGTTAAACTTCTTCTGGCTCCGCCAAGTCTGCTCTTCAAATTTTCCCTTAAGGAAGCTCTACTCTTAGTATAATCAGACTACTCGCTATATTATAAGCCTAGCACTTGTTCTCAAAACTTCTCTACTAAGTAAGCACTCTCGTACCAAGTAAGCACTACATCCACCTACCACCCCTGTGAGTACCCATTTCCCTTAAAGGCACAGCACTCCCTTATACTGTTCTAACATGTCGAGTGGTAGATTACTGGCGTCCTCTCCAGTTCAGCTGGTTAATCTGGGTATCTTGAGACAATGCTACAATTGTCTCATGTACACAGACAACCCTCTCCTCCTCCCAACAAACACAAATACATGTGAGAGATGTAACTATATAGCCAAACTGGAGGCTGAACTCTCTCAACTCAGGGCTGGCATGACCAGACAGGAGGAGATGATAACCACACACACAACAAACCCAGTCCCACATAGACCTACCACAACTGCAAACCAAACACATTAAAACACAAAGACATACTCGGAGGCTCTAATAAAAAACTTTCCAAAACAACAGAGGCTCCCAAAGCAGACATTCAAAAATCCACCACCTCAAAACAAAACACATGCAACACATACTTCAATAAATCAGTGTGTCAACCAATCACAGCCCTTAAGGCCAAACACCATGCCTGATACACTAGTAATAGGTGACTCTATAGTCAGACACACTGATGTCCCGCTTACCAGGCTGAACAAGGAGAGGGTGACTGTGAGCTGCCTATCGGGAGCTAGGATCCGCCACATAACACACGCACTCAGGTCACTCCAAAGCAAGTACAAATATGACTCCGTCATTGTCCATGCTGGCGTGAATGACCTGAGACGTACCTCCCTGTACTACATGAAAAGAGACATAGGGGAGCTCTCTGATTATGTAGCCCAGGCTGGTATGACCCTGACCCTGAGCAGCATCTTGCCCTCACCAAGAATGATGCCACAATACAAAGACAAGATGATCAGCTTTAATAATTGGCTCAAGTACTGGTGTCATTCTAAGGGGATCCAGTGTCTGTCTGCCTGGGATGACATGTTGGACAAGCCACACTGCTTCGCAAGGGACGGCTTGCACCTGTCACCACTGGGCTTCCGGATATTGGCTAAGGCTCTTGCCACCCCCATAGTGCCTTTTTTAGGCAAGGCTCAAAAGACAAACCCACCTCCTTAGAAAACAAAAATGGAAAAAAACTAAGGGTAATGCTGCTCAATGCCAGAAGTCTAAATCTTAAGATGCAGGCACTCGATGCACTCCTCAGTATGGAGAACATCAATGTCTGTGCAGTAACTGAAACCTGGTTCAAGGCCCCTGAGAGCACCCCAGCGCTACCAGGCTATACCTCGTATCATGCTTTTCGGCCCCAAAACCCGGTCCGAACCACAAAGGGAGGGGGAGTGTCCATATTCATCAAGGACACCCACACCTCCAGGTTAGTAGCAACACATGAAGCATCAGAGACCATACAGGTGCAACTAACCATAGGCAAAACTGCTATACAACTGGTAGCATGTTACAGACCACCGTCCCAATCTCAGGAACCCCACTCAGCCTTCCTGAAGACATTGGAGGATATGAATTTATCACAAAATACCATCATACTGGGAGACTTCAACTACCCAAACATAGATTGGGTACATTATTCTAGCCCTAACACCCTAACCCAAAGGTTCCTGGAATTCATAAATTCAAATGCACTGGAACAACTAGTCACCTCTCCCACTAGGGGAGATAATATACTAGACCTGATCATCACAAACATGGGGACGAAATGCTCCACACCGGAGGTATACCCCTCACTAGTGAGATCTGACCACAAACTAATCATCCTGGATATACATATCCCACCTCCACCCCCAGCACAAAAGACCACAGTGAAAAACTTCTCAAAAGCAGACTTCACTCTTCTTAAGACTGAGATGGTATCCTTTAAGCCCACTGGGCCAGTGGATACCATATCCCACAATGCCGAATCCTTCACAAATGCTTTCTATGGACATCTCCAAGAATGCATGGATCATGCAATCCCAAATAAATCCAAGTCCCTCTCCACCAAAGGCAAGTGCCCTGTCTGGTGGACCTCAGCCATAAACAAATTGTATAACAAAAGAAGGAAGCTACTGCATGACAGAGCAAAATCCCATAAAGGGAAGACGTCTCTGATCAACATTAGCAGAAAACTACGTTCTCTCATAAAAACATCCAAGGCCAACTTTGAGAGAAAAATCGCTAAGGACACTAAAGATAACCACAAAGCCTTCTTCGGCTATGTTATAAACCTGGGCAGAAACCCTCAGATATGCTCAGAGTTAGTTCACAACAACAAAAAATACACTGAACCCACAGATATTGCCAACATTCTGGCTGACAGGTTCAGTACAAATTTCTCCCCTCCCTCACCCCCAAATGAAGAAATACTTATCTCAGCTGAATGTAATTTCCCTGTCATCTCAGATGTCCAAGTGAGAACTGCCCTCAACAAAGCTAAAAACACAGCATCAATGGGACCTGATGGATTCCGGGTTGCGTGCTACGTGAACTCCAAGAGGAGCTAAACCCGCACATAAAAAAGCTATTTAACCTTAGCCTTACTACAGGATATGTACCTAAACACTGGCGTACAGCAACAGTGGTCCCACTCCACAAAGGGGGTACCCCTACAGACCCTGGGAACTACCGCCCCATAAGCTTAACCAGCCTGGTCTGCAAAGCTATGGAAACAATCATTATGGAACTCATAAACAGAGACATAGGGGACCTACAGACACTTGACCCCACCCAGTTATGCTTTGTAAAGGGCAGATCCTGCCTTTTGAACATGGTTGACTTTTTCGAAACAGTCACTAGAGCCATTGATGAGGGCAAAGCAGTCCATACAGCCTACCAGGACTTGGCTAAGGCCTTCGACACAATACCCCACTCAGGCATCATAGATAAGCTCAACAGCTTAAACGTAAACTCTTATGTCACTAGATGGGTTGCAAACTGGCTAAAGGATAGAACCCATAAAGTTAAAATCGCTGGAGCAATGACAAACTCAAAGCCAGTCACAAGTGGTGTCCCACAGGGTTCTGTCCTGGGACCCCTCTTCTTCGGCATTTATTTCTCAGATGTTAAAGCAAACATGGGAGGGTTGTGGCTGACAAAGTTCGCAGATGACTGCAAACTAGGTGCCATAGTCGATACACCAGCGGACACATACATCCTACAAAAAGGCCTCACAGAAACGGACAACTGGTGCCAGAGTCACGGCCTTAAACTAAATGCCAAAAAATGTATAGTCATCCCCTTTGGGAAAAACAAAGTACCCACAAATTATCACATAGACAGCAACCCACTGAGTACGGAAAAAGTAATCAGAGACCTAGGGACCCAAGTCGACAGCAACCTCTCATTTGACACCCACATTGCCAAAGTGGTTAGAAAAACATTCTACCTTGCACACCTCATCATGAAGGGATTCACATCCAGATCCAAGGATGTCATTGTACCCCTATACTCCTCTCTCATCAGACCCATGATTGAGTACAATGCCCCATTTGGTATGTACCTCACCTGGCATTTGCAACAGCTGGAGAGACCACAAAAGTACCTCACCAAGAGGATCAAGGGTCTCCAACATATGTCTTATTCTGCCAGACTAAAGAAACTCCGGCTCTATTCAGTAGCATACCGCCTGCTCAGAGGTGATCTCTGCCTGATGTACAAGGCCATGTCCAATCAGGATCTGATGGACATGCTCCACCTCAAAAAATCCAAATCCATCAGGACCACGAGAGCTAAAGACTTAAACCTCGGCACAAGTATGAATAGGACATGCTGGAGGGATAGATTCATAACCCAGAGGCTTCCCATGCTTTGGAACAAGATCCCAGTTCATGTTAGGCAGAGCCCCTCACTGACTCTCTTCAAGAGAAATCTTGATGAGTGGATGGGAGATCGTAAGTTTACCCCAGGGGTCACATCTGTGTCACTACTAGACAGGGGCACAGTAAACTAATTCTATTATATAAGGGGACCTTCATTGTGTCACTACTAGACAGAGGCACAGTATTCTAAATCTATTCTGTGCATTTTTGTACCATTTCATGGGGTGCCGAAAGCCACATCTAGGCTTACAAATGCCCCAGGGCAGATAGCCTAGTACTAAACTATGAAATTATGAAACTATAAGGTTTTTCGAGGAGATCTCTACACATGCCACTATACTTAAGGCTTTTCTGCATTTGTTTCCTTCTCATCTGCTCCTTCTGCTTTTATTATTTTTTTTTTACTCATTTAATTATTATCTGATTTTTGTCTACTTCTCATTTAATTTCCACTCATGCTTGACACTGGAATGGTTCTGTTAAATTTAGCAGAGAGGTCTTCTTAAATATCCTCTCCTTGCATTTGAAAACTTTCACTATATTTGGATCTGATGGCATTTGCAGATATGTATGTAGTCCCATGACTGCAGATCTGTATATGTAATCAGTTTCTAGGTGGTCCATACTTCCTTCAGAACAAGAAATATGTGATCTTGGTTTGCACTGATTTTTTATATATCATTTGATAAGCACAAAGCATTTTTCTTGTTTTTTCTGTCCATCTGATCCAATACCTTTTGGATCCAGTCATTCACAACAAAACTGTAACTTAGAACATGAAGAACAAATTGGTTTACAGAATGGACTTTATTTATTGATGTCAAAGCTGTTTTCATTGTTAGCTTTCTTCTTCTTCTGGAGTAGTTTTATTCACATTTGTTCATGTTTTATTGAGGATCTTTCAGCAATTTCCAGATATTTATATACTTCTTCCTGCTCAAGTTCCTGGATATCACATTCCTGTCTGAGATTGATATTTTCTTGGGGCTTCAACTTTCCTGGTTTAAACATTGATCAACTTTCCTGGTTTAAACATTGATTTTGCACATTTATCGAAACCAAATGAAATTTTATATTATCTGAGGAAAGTTTAACCACTAGCAGATGTACTTTCAACTCTACATCTGATGAAATATACAGGTTTAGGCTATCCATGAAAAGTAAATGAGAAGTCCTTAAGCAAAGTTGTCTTCAGACAGCCAAACTATAAACATGACTTAATCGGTTATATAAACAGCTTAATGGGTTAAGGGCAAGACAAAACAACAGTGGTGTCAAAGAATTACCTTGAAATATCTCCCTTTGAATTTTTATCCCTGGGATAACAATTTGCCCTGTGTTATGACTTAACTTCAAATTGATTTGCAGCTGTTTCATAGTCATGGTAATGTACTTGATCACTGTAGGATGCATCTTATACATCGCTAAGCACTCCTTTATCCACAAATGTGAGATGCTGTCAAATTTTTTTTGTGATCTATCCATGCCTTACTTACATTCTTCCTCTTTTTACAATTTTCTATTATGGCTTTATTTAGCAACAAATGATCCTTTGTTCCATATGATTTTTTTTTTGTTAATCTTTTGTTCTATTGCCATGATTGAGTTTTTTTCTAAACAACTATAAACTCTGCATCAGTACTTGTATATACTTTTTATATTGTCAGAAGTCTATAGTTTTTATGATGGCTTACAGGTTCAGTGTTAAGGAGGAGTATCATTTTTACTGTTGTTAACCAGGTCAGTGTCTGTTTAGGATGTCCATATAAGTAATTCTCACTCAGGACTAAATCTTTGTGAAAGATATTAATACTTTTAGCCAGAAGATAGATACTACGCCTGGGCCTGGAGTTTTCCAGTTAGAAGCATTTCTTAATTTTGTTTCAATTTCTCTGGCTATTATTTCATCTCATTTCATATCCTGTACATTGGAACGTTTTAGTCTCTCTTTTAATTGCTCTATCCATTCAGCATCTCTGTTATGTTCCACAAAGTCTTCATAAATTTTTCGCCAAAATGTGTCTATTTCTTCTTCTTCTTCTTCTTTTTTTTTTTTTTTTTTTTTTTGGTGGCATTTCTATTCCTTTGACTTTGTTTCCCAGTTCTCTGTAAAACATTTTTTGGTCATCCATGAAGTTCCTATTTTAAGCTTTTCCTTTACATTTATCTGCATATCTTCTACGTTTTTCCACCTGTGCTGATGCATTTAGTTTATTATTTGCAATAGTGTTTGATAGATCCTGGTGATACTATGCATTGATTTTACCATGCCTATCTTTCTTTGTATTTTTGTTGATATGTTCCTTCTTTTATAGCTTCTAACAGTGACACTTCTTGTCATTTTTTTTTTGCTTAAATTTTTTTATTGATTTTACAAAATATTTTCTCTGATTGTCAATTGCATTGTCTCTATTGTGTTTAAAATGTACTGTCTTATATCCTATATGCTTAGCCATAGATCATTACCTAAATCAAATTTGTTTCTTATTCGTTCCATTGTTAAAACTTTTACAAAGTCTAATAACTGATGCCAATAAATTAGTTCATGCTTTCTAAGAGTCTTGTTTATATCTATATCAAAAGTTTTTATGTTGTTTTGTGTGCATGCAATAGGATATAGCAAGAATGACCAAGCTTTTATGTAGGGATTCCTCTTCATAAGGGTGTTATATCTTTTTAATATATTTTTATAAACTTAGAATTTATGTGCTTCTGTGTGTTTTCTGTAAAATGTTCTCTCATCATCTAAAGAAGATTATTTGATACCAACTCAGTATATTGTGATGGTACTCTAAGACCTGATTTTAGCCATATCTTTTCATGCATGTGTTTCCCTCTGGCAAAATAAGGATTATTTACCCATAATGATGTTATACTTGATGAGAGTGCATATATTTCTATATCTGGAAGACTGATTCCTCCTCCTTCATTTAATTGGGTTTATTAGGTTTATTGGGATACCATAAGAAGTTTAGCATTAGTTTATTAAATTGTTTTATGCAAGATTTAGGAGGAGGTATAGAAAAGGCTTGTATGAAGTGTAATATTGTTTGAAAAATAATCATTTTAATTATATAATGCTTGTTCTCCATTGTAAAAAAAAGTATTTATTCCATTTTTGAATGAGTATTTTAATGTTATTTATAATATTAGAGTAGTTTGTTACTGTCTTATCTAGTTCATCTGTTAATGTAACTCCTTTATTTTATTTTATTGTCAGCAGTTATGTATATTTAGAAAAATCCTTATGTATGTCTTTCTTATTAGAATTTATAAGTATATCTTTGTCTTATTTTCATTAAATTTAAGGCCTGATAGTTTATTAAAGTGTTCAATTAAATTGAATAGAGTTTTTAGAGAGGTGTTGTCATCCTTTAAGGTTAACAAAATATAATCTGCAAACAAACTGAACCTTCATTTCCAGACTACTGTCAGTTGGTATACCCTTAATATTCTTATCCATTAGAATATAATTTGTAAAAGGTTTGATTATCAAGACAAATAATAATGGAGACAAAGGGCATCCCTGTTTCATACCTTTAATAATTTCTAAAGATTTACAAAAGCATTATCCAATCTTTATATATGCCAAGGACTTTTCATAAAGTGATTTAATTAATAGTGTCCATTTTTGAGAAAATCCACATTCTTCTAGAAATGACCATAGTGGATATGGATAGTGACCATATCCTAGTGGACAGAATCAAAGGCACTATTTATATCTAAACTGACTATATTCATGTTGTTTTTCTGCATGATTAATGTAATCAATTAAATATATAGTTATTTTAATGTTATAATATGTATTTCTGTCTTTTATAAAACCAGTTTTATCTTTGTCTATTAATAATGGAAGTAGTTGTTTGATCCTAGCCATATGTATTGCCATAAGCCTTTTATAATCAACATTTAGTACAGATATAGGTCTGTAAGATGAATATCCCTTTGCATTTTTATCTGGTTTCAAAACAAGTGATATTATAGTATATTTCCAAGAAGGAGGAATATGTTTGCTTTCCTTTGGTAATGTAAGCACTTTTAATAGTAATACCAGAGCTTCTTTGGTTAATAATTTGAATATTTCTGGGATCATATTATCTATGCCAGGTGCTTTGTTTGGCTTTAGATTTTTAATTTGGGATTTGAGTTCAGACATGGATATTTGTGTGTCTATTAATTTTATATGATCATCTGTTAGTTTGGTTTTAATTTGTTTTCTAAAGAAAGACTTTAACATGTTTTGAGGTTCTGTTATTTCTTTTTGGGTTAGCTTTATGAAAGTATAATTTAAATGCTTCTAGCATCCCTTCTAAGTCTGATACTTTCTTTCTGGTATCTGAACTGTATAGTTCCTTTATTTGATTATCTTTTATGATCTTTTTAGTTTTATTTGCTATTCTTTTCTGATTTCTGGGGTTCATTGAATAAGGACTTAGTTTGATCTTCTCTAAATTTACCATTGTCTTATGATGTAGTGACTCTAAATATTTTTTATTCTTGTCATCTAATTCACTTATTAAATTTGTCTTTCCCTTCTGAATGTCTAGCTTTAGTGTATCAGTTCTTGCTTTGTCCCATTGCTTTTTCTTGTTTTTAAACCAAGTAAATGTTTTACCACATAAATATGACATCAGTCACAAATATATATGTCTGACACATCTTCAGTAAGATTTATGTCTAAAAATGTTTGTATCTCTTTAACATAAAATAACTTAAAATCATTTAAGTTTGTCATGTATAAATGAATTCTAGTTACAGTTATTCCTTGTTTTGTATTTAAATCTAAATCAAAAGTAATTGCATTGTGGTCTTACAATGGGCAAGTGACTACTTTGTATCCAACTTTATAGTTAGATCTCTTGATACTTACACTCTATCTATTCTTGAATGTGTACCATGTTGATGAGAGTAATATGTAAAAAATAATGTATTTGGCTCAGCATATTCATTAATGTCTACTACATTAAAAGTTTCAGTAAAATCAGATAGCACCTTAGAAATTGTTGTTTTCTTTTGTGTGTTTCTAGTATCAGTGTCCTCATGATTCATTATACAATTAAAGTATCCTGCTATCAATTTTTCACCTTTAACATGGTGTACAATGTCTTTTAAATTATGCTTGGCTACTTTGACCTAATCTAAGTACCCAATAAATGTTTACTAGCATATATATCTTCTCATTTCTGGACATCATTACTAAATAGAGCATCCCTGTTTTTTCATAAAATGTATTTAAAATTTTTAGCATTAATATTGAGTTTTTCCATAAGACTGCTACTCCTCTCTTCTTTTGTTTATAGTGCAAACTTACTAAAACTGCATAGTTATTTGTGTTCATTTTATTTGTGTCTTCTTGTATAAGGTGTGGTTCTTGCAAAAACATAGTCTGTGCATTAAACATCTTCAACTATTTTAAGACACTTCCTCTTTTAAAGTTATTATTCGGACCATTTACATTAATGGAAATACATTTCATAGTTAAATTATTACCGGTCAAACTGTTAGTCATGTGTATATATTTTAGCTAATAAGCACATAGATTTAACTAAAGAGAATGACTTATTTTCATTTGATGTAGCAAAGTAATTATAACTCACAGGCACTCAATAAAAAGGGATTAAGCAATAAAACCTTAAAGGTTGAGGCAGAAAAACAAGCTAACTTTTCTATGGGGAAACAAACTCCAACTTTGAATAGAATAGTCATTCAAGCATACCCTCTAATAACCCCTCCAAGAATTATTTCTCAACCCAATTATCTATGCATTTTGTCTAACAAAAGGAAGCTTGCTATGTCTTATATTCTATTCATATAAGACATTTTTCATTAAATTTGATTTTAAATCCAAAAAAAAAATTAACATAACCATATTACTATATTAAGCATATTAATTTGATATTAAAATAATGCAAGCTACAATGACTTTTTGTGTTTGCTTAAAATATACAACAGTTGTCCATTAGTCAAACTCCTTTTGATAAGAATGAATTAATATTTGTCATTCAGATTAATCTAACTAATTAGCAAACAGTTCAGATTTATAAAAATATATAACAAGGTTCCATTACTCTTGATAGACCAAATGAAGCTGCTGTTATTATATTATGTAGTAGCACACTCTGCTTCACATTAAGATCTTTATTATATATGATCTAATTAAAATTCCCTGTCTATTTGCATTAAAATCAAATATACTGTGTCTCTTTTACAAGTTCAGTAAATTACTTGTTAATAAATCTCTCATTGCTTTTGCTCTTATTCAAATTGTACAGCTTTGCATGTTATTAGGTAAACACCCTTTTAAAAAGCTGAGAAATTCAAACAACTCACTGTTAACCTTTAGGATGAGTGCTTACATCTTGCCTAAGCCTCTTACTTTCATTTCCAAGTCCTTGTATGGTTGCAAAGAGATTTTCAGCTACTTAACATGCCAACAATGGCAAAACCCATCTTGGGAAAAGAAAATAAGCCCTTCAGCTCACAACCTCAGCTGGAAGCCAAGAAACAAGTAAGCAATCTGAATACTTCTAAACATGCCCCATACCCAAGAAATGCTTGAGAGCTTTCCCTCCTTCTAAATGACCATTTGTAAAGGAAAACATCTCTGTAATTAAAATCAAGTTTACATTTACCTGAGAGAAGTTTCATTTTAACTGTAATAAGCCTTATTCATTCCATATAAAAAAGAAAGAAAAAACATCTTTACCTTTTTAAATATGTACTAATCTTTAAATCAGTTAAGCCATGAAACATTCATAGACAAGCATTTAAAAAACAGGCATATATCTTCTGTTTCTTAAAGTTTAGAACATATTTAGTAATCTATATTTAAACTTTCAAATACACATGTTTAAATGTTCATGTAAGTGCCTTTTAAGCTGTAAATAACTCTATGTCTGCAGTACACAGAAACACATGCAGTGTTATGTGTTACTTGAAAGTTTTCATTTTCTTTTTTTGAAGGTAACTTGTCTGAGACTATGACAGTAAAACACTAACAAAAGGTATAAGCAAATAAAACTTTGTTTTGTTTCATGTATTATGCTATTATTATTTACTGTACTTTGAGAGATATTAGATTTATGAAGATTCGTTCAAGCATTACCAAGCTGTTAAGTTAATAACCTAGAAATTTAATAAACAAGAATAACATGTTTTTATTATTTTTCCTTTGGGAGTGTAGTCTTTTAGTTAAAAGGCATTACTTTTGTTGTACATTTTAGGGAACTTAATCGATTTAACATGACAAAATAAAAAGTTCCAGAGAATTAAGTGCCTTTCAAATGCAAAATATGAATATCAGAAAAAGCCGTGTTTATGATAATTTATTAATTTCATTTATAATTTATTTTGATGGTGGTTTTAATTAGTTTAGTGATGTCATTGGCTAGAATAGGATGATGCATGTTGATGTTCCTTATTTAGAGACAATACTTTCTGTATGTTATTATAGAAGTCTGAAGAAGCGTCTTATTTAGGTGAAAGCACTTACTGTTGGATTAATAAATTCATTTTGCAGCCATGTTTATGCCCCCTAGCTTTTTGTGAACTTCATAGATTTGCCATCTGAATAAAGTGTGGTTCACTTTAGATAATTTGTGTGTTGTATAAAAGGAAAAAATATGTAAATGTTATTTAAACATTACTTGTCATTTAGTCTGTTCTTCTTTTAGTCTGCTTTGTCTATTCATTCCTCTCTGCTTGGAGTTTTAGGGTAAAACCAGTTCAATCCATTCCATCTGTTTGATTTAAAGTTTTGTTAGATACCACATCCAAGGTGTCTAAAATCTTTGCTGCATCAGAGAAAAAGATTTTAAGTCTCACAGGAAACAGTAAATGAACCTTGAATTGTCCCTTCTTCAATTATTTTATTAAAGGTGAACATTCCTTTCCTTTAGAGTTTACCTCTGATGAGTAATCATTGTCAAATCTTATTATATTTTCTTGGTATTTGCATAGAGTTTGACCACACAGGTTTTAGCATTAGTTCCTTGTCATGAGAAGATATAAATGTTACTATTATTCATCTTAGACTTTTATTTGCTTTGCTGGAAGATTAAGGAACTGCCAGTGACCGATTGGTTCTTTCAATTCCATAAGAAAAAGACACAGGTAAATTCAGAGCATTTGGATGCCAGGATGTGAGAAAAATGTACCATATTGTCTACTTCAGTCTTTTTTGGTAGTCCATAAATATGCAAGTTTTTTCTCCTTGACCTATTTTCTAGGTCATCTAATTTGTTTGTTAGAAAAGTATTTTGTTTTGAGAGACACTCAAGCTGATGTTCTTGTTCCATGAGTCTGCCTTCCATGTCATTTACTGTTTCTTCTTTGTCAGCAATCTGAGTCTCATGTTGCATCATTAATTATTATAATTGCTCCATTTGTTTTGTGCATTTTTTATTTGTTTTGTGCATTTTTGTAAACAGTAAAGTTTTTGTCCATTTTGTCAAACTTCAAAGATAAATCCTGCATGGTAGATAATAAATTTTGTAGTTCCTTCTTCACTGTCTGGTCCTGTGAAGTGTTCTTTTAATAAATCATTCTGTGAAGAAATCTGAGCCATTTCTGCTTGAAATTTGACAGAAAAATCATAGAATTTAAACAAAATAATCCAAAGTAGACTTCCAAAGACTGTAGTAGAAGTTATTGGTTAAGTTTCAGAAGTTTAGGAGCCTCATTTTTTTAATTTTTCTGTCAGAAACATAACTTAATTAAAAGAGCTGAGGAAAAAAGGTGATGTTAAGTTGTCAGCATCCTAACCATGCCCCATACACTTCTTGCTTAATTGCTTCATAGTTATTTCTATTCAATGCTTCTGTGATGGTGCTGTATTTCTTCTCTTCCTTTCCCTTATTGCTCTCTGCTTTTTTGGTAAGACTTTATCTGTTACTAATTTAGCACAGTAATATATCCTATCTACATTTGTTACAGTACATGAATTTCTGTTAGTAGTCTTGATTACTGCTTTATCACACTTCTAACATTTTTGGTCTTATTTAGTTACTGTAATCTATTTCTTTCATCAATCTTAATACATCTATCCACTGCTATTAAATCAAGCAGCTCTTCCCTTAGATCATGTTCTTCTAAATTGAGAAAACATTCTTTGCCCTCTGTTTCTTGTGGACATTTTACAGAAAGTTACTGAACATCTTCACATGTGAACTCATTAGCCCATCAGTCCCCAACATTGTCAGAGTTGCAACTATTTCTTGCTCTTTCCCTTGTTGGACAAGTTCAGTTTTGCATTTGTAACAGTTTCCTGAAGGCTCCAGAGTATCATCATGTGGCAAGTTATCAAATGCCTCTGGTTCCACATTTCTCCTTAGTTTGGGCACTTATAGCTCCATCATGCAGCAACATTACCTGTATTGGATTTTCTACACCAAATCTTACCCTTTGCAGGTAATCCATAACCTCAGTTTTTATTTTTGTAACTTCTTCATTACTAATATTTTTTTACTTTCGCCTTTTGTTTTCTTATTTTTTATAATATGAAATTTTCTATATCCAGATGCCTTTGCCTGTATTTCTCTTCAAATATGTTTGTTTCTGGGGGGGGGGGTTCTATTGATTATTTTGGCTTTCGTCTTTACATAAATATGGCACCACATACATTTTCTTCTTTTTATATCTATGTTTCTTTTCTGTACCTTGCAGAAATTTCTGTTTTTTGTTTGTTATATTTTGCACATCCTCTATTGCTTCCTTTTCTGGCAGGCCAATGTTTCTTCATCAATGTAATGTTTTTCATTGACTTGTTGCATTAATGAATGTAAGTTTGCATTTGAAGCCTTTGACAGTTTTTCATGTTCAAGTAATTTTCTTTCTTTCCTCTAATTCTCTCTTAATATTTCTGAATATCTTCTGTTTGAAAGTTATGGGCTTCTTGCATAAAAGTAACAATACATAATTTCTTCCTTATCCTCAACAGTCTACTGTGTTATCTTTACAGCTTTTTTTTTGGCCTGTCAGTTTTTGTGTTTTTTGTTGCTGCTACTTGCTTTTACAACAGGGAGGGCATCTTCCTCCCAGGCCTGTCCTTACTCCATTGTAGGAATGTTTCCATGTCTGGAGGATTCTACTATGTCATTTTTTCCAGTCCTGGAACCAGTATTCCTATGAGGATTGGCACTTTTATACTGGGACTTGTGCACCCAACTATCTTTTTATTTTTTTAACCTACCTATCTCCATGATATATTCTATACTTTATATAGGACAGAGTCTATACATCACTGTCATCTTGGTGAGATTTTGTGAAAACAGGGCCCACCACCTGAAGGTACTCTCCAAAACTTGAGGATGAATTCACATTTTCTTGAAGATTTCATCATCTCTCCATTTAGCCCTACATATTTAGCTGGGAGAGCTTATCTATGATGTCTGAGCGTCAGATGGTCTTGAACACCTTTACAATGTCCAGATAGGTAGTATGCACTGATTTTCCCTTGCCCAATGCATTAGTAACATTTTTGAAGAAGTCATCAAGGATTAGTAGGCAGGACATGCCCCTGACAAATCCAAAGTGGGTCAAGATGGGGTGAAATGGGTTGAACGGGATTGAGACTCTGTAAGTCACATTTATCTCTAGTAAATAAAAACTCTTTGTTAACCAATGCCAAAGTAAACCACTTAAAAACAACAAAAGTATTGTAGGCCAGACAAGATAGGGAAATGTATTTAACTTACAATGTTTGTTAAGTGCTTTTAGTCCCTTAAACAATGAAACTTAATCAGAACATTTAAAAACACATAAATTCATCCTTAACTATAAGTAAGGCAACATAACATGTTCAACATTATCCAATCACATAACATAGGTCACAAATATAAATAAATTATCATAATAAAGCCTTTTTAAACTGTAATAAACAATTAATATAAATGTTCTTATTGATTCCTGGATAATTAGCTGCATCTAATAAAATTTGCCAGTGTAATTCTCTGGCCTCCAGAAATGTCTTCAAATCACCCCACAAATGAAGCAATGGATTTGTTTTTCAAAATAAAAAAAACACAAATTTATTAAAATTAGGACAATTCGTCGAATGCTTATACAAAGCATTGGTCATTCTAATTGCATATGTATGCCGATAATCAGCCTGCAATTGGACCACCTGTTTTTTTCACAATAGTTTGCAAGCTTAAGCAGGTACTAAAGGGCCTCTGCATTGTTTTCCTTCCCCAACAGCTTGACCAAGAATTTGACTTGCATTCTGAACTTTTGCATTACGTGACTTTACCACAAGGACCACAGATAGAACAACATCTGGCTTTGGTTCCTGCAGGTACTGTTTTTGATTTTTCAGGATTCAAAATGTTTATTTACAGTGACATGGAAATAACACCCCGTTTTGATCATTTGTTACTAAAAGGATTCACTTTTGTCCCTATCAGTGAAGTGGACATTGTAGACATATTGAACGAGTTTTAAATGTATATTAGAAGATTTATATATATATATATATATATATATATATATATATATATATATATATATATATATATATATATAAATGTATATATACACGTATCTATTTTAGAAAGATGGATCTTGCTCTATTTTTCAAACATGGCAATGAGGCCACTGAGAAATTTATACATTGTGTTAAGAGGTCTAGTACTTTTAGTTCCCTACTTAAATCCCTCTATTGCCCTTCATGAGCACATTTGTGAGCATAAATTCAGAAGTTGTTTGGTCAACAGTCTAAAAAGTTTTTTAACTTCTCTGATGAACAACAATCTGCCCTATTTACATTAAGGGCAATAAGGAAAACAGGTTAATGAAATCTGATAAGGGTGGAGGGATTATGGGCACTCACTTGTTTTCTCAGAAGATTTTGCAATACTTAAATGATTGTACTTATTTTATGGTTGTTTCTTTAAATAAGGTGAATATCACTTATTATTGGTTGAATTTGTATGTACAGGATCTTATTTACTGATCACTGTTTAAGTAAGGATGTTGCCAATTTATTGAGGGTGAAAACCCCTGTAATTCCCGCCATTTATATAATCCCTAAGAGCCATAGATCTGTGAATGATGCACCATTATGTCCTATTGTGGCTGCAAAATGGTCTGTTATGGAACCATTAGCTAGATTTGTTGATTTGCACTTAAAAGTTTTTTTACAGGCAAACCACATGTTCTAAGGGACTTCTGCCCCTTATTGAGTGTTTTGGCTAAAGTGCAATTTGTCAAGAGTTCCTTTTTAGTGGTAGTAGATATCAAAGATCTGTGTTTGGACATTCCACACTAGGAAGGTATTGATTGGCTCCATAAGGCAGTCTATGTATGGTCTAATTATGATCAGGATGAGATTACTATGTTGGTTGAATGCATGTGTTGAATCATAATTATGTATTTTTTGAAGAAGAATATTCTAAGCTATGGGGTGGTTATGGGTGCAGCTGCTGTATTGGTTTTTGCTAATAATATTTTATGGTGGTGGGAAACAGCTTTTGTTTTTAATTCACCATACAATGAGGTTTTGACATTTTTATTGTATTATCTGGATGATATTTTTATGATTTGGAATAGTCCTGATGGAATTTTCAAAGAATTTTTGGAATACATTAATAATTCCAATTGATTTTTAAAGTTTAAATGTGATTGTCATCCAGTATGTATTAACTTTTTGGATGTCAAGGTATTTAAGAATTTCAATCTTGTAGGTATGATTCAACCATTTTTAGAAAGGACACATATTCCAATAGTCTACTGTACTATATCAGCCGTCATGCTCCATTACAGGAGAGGAACTTTGTGAGGGGGACAAATGATTAGACTATCACTTTTTTTTTTCAGATGATAATATGCTTCATGCTGAATTGGGCATTTTATGTACTGTGTTCTTTGAGAGGCAGTACTGAAGGGCTTTAGTGAATAGTAAATTATAAGTGATAGGGGAGACGTTTAAACCAATTATAAGGTGCGCAGACTCATGTGGAATCCATTAGGTGAAAGATGAGAATTATTCTAGGGTGATGGTTTGCCACTACAGTAACATGGTCGGTAGTCTTAAAAAGATTTTAATCCCATTTTTGATTTAATGGGCATGAGGAAGTGGTTGGGTGAATGACCTTAGCTGGTATTTAAAAGGGCTTTTGTCTAGATTAATATCTAAAGTTCCTCAGACAACTTGTTCCCAAAATGCAATAGTTTTTATACATTTCAATTAAGCAACTATTAACTCCATTACCCCAGCAAGAATGCAATTAATTAAATAATCAATTGAAATGAATTCATTCCAACTTGAACTCAAAAACTTAATTGCTGAAGTTGTTTCACCCTCACAGTATACTAAAGCACATTAAAATCCATACTTATAACCTTATAAAATTGTTAAGAAAGACATGAAGAAAAACATTAAGAAAAACAGAATACATACTTTCATATTTAAAACCATAAAAAATCATATATATTTCCCATGTAATATATGTATGTTATATGTACATGACATTCACCTATCCAGAGCCTTTAGCTTCAAAATACACTTAATAGAAGCATATTCATTAAGGCCTGGAAAAATATGAGCAAATGTTTGAATCTGCCATAAAAGCTCACTTTCCTCTAGCTTTAACTCCCAGGGACCCCCCCCCCCAATATTGTGCTTTTCTTGATGTACTATAGCAAACAAGAACCTATGGGTGGGATTATCTACCGTATGCCTGGCCAAAGCATTTGTAGTAATATGTTTATTAATGTTATAGGTATGCTCATAAATTCTTTGCCTCAATGTTCTCTCCGTTTTTCCTATATAAAATGACTGGCACTGTTGGCAGAGTGCTACATAAACAATTCCTTTGGACTCACAATTATATTTTCCACTTATTCGATATACTATATCCTTAATAGTAACTTCATTTCCAATTTTTATGTATTGGCATTGATGACATCGTCCACATTTGGACATCCCCCCACTTTTATTGACTACTGCACCTTGCAATTCTAATATGCTCTTTAGGTTTTGCCCTCGTCTATATATTATGTAAAGAGACTTTTCGAATTTGTTACTAATATAAATATCTTCTAAAATAAAAGCCCAATTCTTATACAATATATTTGAAATCATTCCTGCATTTACTGAATACGTTGTTATAAACGTGGGACCAGAACTTGTTGTCCTATTATTCATAACAGTTGTATTAGCAGGGGTATTATCTGATGTCATATACCCTTTATTCAGTATGGACTTAAAATGCCCATTATTTCTTTTTGTTGGCACTTCTACACAGATTTGATCAAATAAAACTTCGGGGTATCCTCTCCTGATAAACATACCTTTAAGCAGGTTACATTCTGCTAGAAAATCGTCTTCTGAAGAAACCATCCTAGCAGCCCTTACTAACTGCCCAGGGTTTTCAGGGTGCTCGTCGAAAACAACAGAGGCACCAACAGAATGGCAGAGGACAGGGTCAACAACAATGGAAGAAACAAAATCGTCGGAAAAGGTAGTTTCTGCATCCACTGTTTACCATTCTATTTTAGTAAGTACAAAAGGAGATTTTAAAGTGTTTAATTACACAAACTTTTTTGCTGATATCCATATTGTTGATCTATTGTCCAAGGGACTATCGTTTGTCCCTGATAAAAAAGCTGACTTAGCCAAAACAATCTTGGGCCTGAAAACATTTGTTCGGAAATTGAATTTGTTAGTCCTCATTGGCAATATTCCTGCTTTGACTAACGAACTAAGAGTTTCCAGTTTGTTTAATCCACCGTTGCATCTGACACTAGCATTATTTGAAAGAATCTGCGAAATGCATTTTCGAGCCTGTTTATATAAAGACAATGTTTATAAATCATACACTAAATCTAATATAACCTCTGAAGACCAGGACTTTCTATTGTTTGTAAAATCACATAGAATTAGGGTTATGAATCCTAACAAGGGCGGAGGACTTATATTTATGCATGAAAGTGATTATATACAAAAATGCTTACTGTTTTGGACAATGATCACCATTATAGTTTAGCTAGTATTAATGAAGTTAATACTGCCCACAAGAAAATAAATAGTACTATCGATGACCTGTTCTTGGAAGGAAGTATATGTTTGGATGCGTTACATTATTCGACTATGATAACACCAAAAACACCTGTTATATTTGGTTCCCCTAAGATACAAAAAAAGTATATCTGACCCACCTTTCAGACCAATAGTTGATGGGAGGGGATCAATTACATACTCTAGTGCCAAATATGTAGATAGCAAGTTAAAACCCATTATTAAAAGTGAAACACAAACTTGTCCAGATTCATGTGGTTTCCTGAATGGTATTAATAACCTAGAATTTAATAGTAATTTCAACTTCCTCACAGTAGATATAAAAGATTTGTATACTGTGATCCCACAAGTCCTAGGCTTAGAATGGGTTAGAGCTTTGCTCACTGAAAAAGGCTTGGACAATAATGAAATATATGTAATAGAAACATTACTAGACTTGGTTCTATCCAACAATTTCATGTTTTTTAATGGTCAAATATATAAACAAATAATGGGTGTAGCTATGGATGCACCATGCGGAGGGAGCTTCGCTAATTGCGTTTTAGCATACTGGGAGCAAGAGTTCTTATTTAAAAACCAATTATTCCGGGAATATACGGCCTGGTATACAAGATACCAGGATGATATGTTTTTTATCTGGAAAGGAGATATTAATACTATCTCACCTTTTATAGAAGATATAAAAAACTTACTGATTTTTTAGACTTTACCTCCCAGTTTGCAATTGAATCTATACATTTTCTAGACGTACAGGTATCCAAGGACAGGGTCAATAACAGATATAAGATGGACATTTATAGAAGGCCCACTTATTTGAATTCATTCCTACACCTTTCTAGCAGCCATCCCTTTCATCAGAAAAAAGCTGTGATGAAAGGGCAGTTAGTAAGGACTGCTAGGATGGTTTCTTCAGAAGACGATTTTCTAGCAGAATGTAGCCTGCTTAAAGGTATGTTTATCAGGAGAGGATACCCCGAAGTTTTATCTGATCAAATCTGTGTAGAAGTGTCAACAAAAAGAAATAATGGGCATTTTAAGTCCATACTGAATAGAGGGTATATGACATCAGATAATACCCCTGATAATACAACTGTTATGAATAATAAAACAACAAGTTCTGGTCCCACGTTTATAACAACGTATTCAGTAAATGCAGGAATTATTTCAAATATATTGTATAAGAATTGGGCTCTTATTTTAGAAGATATTCATATTAGTAAAAAATTCGAAAAGTCTCTTCACATAATATATAGACGAGGGCAAAACCTAAAGAGCATATTAGAATTGCAAGGTGGAGTAGTCAATAAAAGTGGGGGGATTTCCAAATGTGGACAATGTCATCAATGCCAATACATAAAAATTGGAAATAAAGTTACTATTAAGGATATAGTATATCGAATAAGTGGAAAATATAATTGTGAGTCCAAAGGAATTGTTTATGAAGCACTCTGTCAACAGTGCCAGTCATTTTATATAGGAAATACGGAGAGAATATTGAGGCAAAGAATTTATGAGCATACCTATAACATTAATAAACATATTACTACAAATGCTTTGGCCAGGCATACGGTAGATAATCCCACCCATAGGTTCTTGTTTGCTATAGTACATCAAGAAAAGCACAATATTAGTGGGGGTCCCTGGGAGTTAAAGCTAGAGGAAAGTGAGCTCCTATGGCAGATTCGAACATTTGCTCATATTTTTCTAGGCCTTAATGAATATGCTTCTATTAAGTGTATTTTGAAGCTAAAGGCTCTGGATAGGTGAATGTCATGTACATATAGGTTCATAGGTTCATAGGTAGGTACTAGACTATTGGCCCTAGGGCCTATATAAGCCTAGCCAAATGGTACCCTGATTTTTGCCACCCAAGTAAATTATTTTTCTGTGCCCCTGTCAAGCAGAGCCACAGAAGTGATCCCTGGGGTGAATTTCCTATCTCCCATCCAATCATCAAGATTTTTCTTGAAGAGTGCTAATGAGGAGCTTTGTTTGATATAGATAGGTAGTTTGTTCCAGAGTATGGGAAGTCTCTGGGACAGGAATCTACCCTCCAGCATGTTCTGTTTATTGTGGTAACAAGGTTTAGGTCCCTAGAGCGTGTAGCTCAGAGGGATTGGGATTTCTTTACGTGGAGCATGCCCAATAGCTCTGGGATATACATAACTTTGTATGTTAGGCAGAGTTTGCCTCTGAGTAGGCGATATGCAATATGCATGAGAATATATATGATTTTTTTATGGTTTTAAATATGAAAGTATGTATTCTGCTTTTCTTAATGTATTTCTTCATGTCTTCCTTAACAATATTATAAGGTTATAAGTATGGATTTTTAATGTGCTTTAGTATACTGTGGGGGTGGAACAACTTCAGCATTTAAGTTTTTGAGTTCAAGTTGAAGTGAATTCATTTCAATTGATTATTTAATTAATTGCATTCTTGCTGGGGTAATGGAGCTAATAGTTGTTTAATTGAAATGTATAAAAACTTGCATTTTGGGAACAAGTTGTCTGAGGAAGTTTAGATATTAATCTAGATGAAAGCGCTAACACAATAAATCCTGCTGAGAAAATTACAGCTGCTTCGTATTTTGTTTTTGATTAGTTTTTGCTGTTTGTGATTTTTTGGTATTTAAAAGGGGTGTTCATCTTAGAAATAGTTTTGAAAAAGGTACAGTCAACATTAACCATTCAGAAGGTAGGGGTATGAAAAATGTGGTAGTTGTACTCAGTGTCATTACATTTGCAAAGATACCAACATTGTATTAGCAGTCTACCCTAAAACCATCCCCCCTTAATGCGGTTGGTTTGTTTAATCGTACTGCTAAGGAGGTAGTTTATTGTGCATTATGTTTGTACTGTCCTTTTTATATGGGGAAAAACTTAAAATTCATCAAGGACTAGAATTTATTTAGCATACATAAGCAATTAAAAACATGACATGGCTAATGCTTTGTATACGTATTCTCCTAATTTAAATAAATTTGTGTTTTTTATTTTGGAAAAAATGGCATCCCTTCATTGCGGGGGGGGGGGGGGTTGGATGACATTTCTGGAGACCAGGGAATTACATTGGCAAATTTTATTACATGCAGTTAATTATCCAGAAATCTGTAAGAACATTTATATTAATAGAAAGAACAGTGTACTCCAAAATCACTCGAAGCCGATGATATCCACAAATAACACACTTTATTCACTAAAGATCACTGTGGTTGAGCGCTTTCATCTGTGACAATACAGATTTCATCAGAACCAATTCCTTACAGCAGTACATTCTATTTATACAAGACTTGGCGCCAAAAATCAATGAATTGTAAATTAAGTCTTAAAACAGCAATGTTCCCTTAGAACCAAAACTCATATAGTACTAAGTAAAGTGCATACTGAAATATTATATACTTATTTCAATGTAAAAATGCTAAGATGTTTAAAAATGTATATATCTAGTTGATTATGTATATAATATTATGTATATAATTTTAAAATACGTACATTAATAATAAAAATTAATTGATAATAATAAATAAATGAAAATCACATTGATGATGAGTAAAATAATAAACCTCCAATACACTCACATCTTGCTTAATGGATCGATATGACACTTATAATAATGTGTAAAGATCAAAATACATTACTATGAACAGATGTAGCTCATTATCAAACATGTTAACATAGTGATGTATATTTCCTTTGTCCCGCATAGGTAAAATCGTCCATTTGACAAATAAACACTGCCTGTTGTAATAATATATTGAAAATATATTAAAAATATATATTAAAAAAAATATATATTAAAAAAATATATATTAAAAAATTGTGAAAAATTAATTATTTTATTTATTTTAAAAATCTAAATTTGTTACTATAAAGTGCATGTAATGCAGTAGCATTAAAACTAAGTGGGTATTACCTGATAGTACTTAATTCAATGCTAACAAGGGTTTTATACTAATGAAGTCATTGATGCCAGGTCGTGTAGTGGCATCAGTACATATTTGCCATCTACTTTCTTTCCATGCAAGAAATATCTTCCAATTTCCACCTTTATCCTTGACATCTACTTGGTCAATAATTGAAAACCTAAACTCATGCTCTAACCCTTTTTCTTGTATGTGTCTGTATAGTGCATTTTTTGTGTCCTCTCTTTTAATACTGTACATATGTTCGTATATACGCCTCTTCATCTTCCTCTCCGTTTTGCCTATGTAAAAGGCCGGGCAGGCGGTGCAGGTAGCTATATAAACTAACCGCTGGGAATCACAATTACCTGCTGTACAATGTACCTTCGAGTGCGTTATGTTTTCAAGTCTAATGGTGTGGGATGTGTTGATGTACTTGCATTGTTTACAACATCCACATTTTTTAGTCCCTTGTGTACTCTTTTTGTCTTTCTTCTTCATTCCACCCTCCAATAAATTTTTAATGTTGTTTCCTGTCTTGTACACAGTACATATCTCAGTTCCCACTAGACTCCCTAAAGTGCCCGCAGAAGTGATGAGAGTCCAATGTTTCTTAAGAATATCTGTGATCATGTGTGCAACCGGATTAAATCTTATTACACATACTCTATTGTCCCAATCGTTACTCTTGTTGTTCTGTGTAATGATGGGGCTCCCTAACAATGGTTTATATTTAAGTCCCCATTGTGCTTTTACAAAAAGGGTTGTGTTTTCCAATAACTTTTTGGGATATCCCCTTTCTAAAAAGAGTTGTGTGATGTTGTCTAATTCTCTATTCATATCTTCATAAGTGGAGGTCATCCTTGCTGCTCTGATGCACTGGCCCTTCACTATATTTTTGAATATGTGTCGTGGGTGGCAGCTAGTGAAGTGTGTATAGTCGTTGGAGAAGGTGGGTTTTCTGTAAAGTCTCGAAATGAATCCAGTGCCTGTATTACCAATCCACGTGTCCAGATATGTGATACCCTTTTTATCGTGTTGGTACGTGAATCTCAAAAAGTCCGTGGTGTTATTAAGGTATTCCACAAAAGTTGGGATCATCTCCGTTGGGCCAGTCCAAATAATGAACACGTCATCCAAGAATCTGGTGTAAAGCCGTATATATTTATAGAACTCGCATGAGAATATGTGTTGGTTTTCCCACTCTAGCATCACCATGTTGGCGAAAATAGGGGCACATGATGCTCCCATGGCTACCCCTCGAGATTGTCTATAGAGTTCGCCTTGATGCTCTATATAGTTGTGTTCTAACACCAGACTCATCATGTCCATAATCAAATTGGTTCTATCCCAGCTGCCTCCTAGATATTTACTTAAACTGTTCAGGAAATAATCCAGTCCCGAATTCACAGGTATGCTGGAAAAGAGATCTTGGACATCAATGGTTACGAACGTCAAATTTTCATCCCACACGTCCATGGTTAATTTGCTTAAAAAGTCCCATGAATCTTTAACCAAATGGTTGACTTTGGCGTAGATATGCTTTGTCCATTTGTCAATGATAGTTCCTATCTTGAATGTCTTAGACTTAGATCCAGAGATAATAGGTCTAAAAGGTGGTTTAATTTTATTCTTATGGATCTTCGGGATTCCAACTATACGTGCCAAGATTGGATAATCTGTTTTAACGTAGTCATATAATTCAGTAGTAATCCGTTTGTCAATTAAGTACTCTTCTATGGCATAATCAATGCGTCTGTACCCGGTGTTTATCTGATTAAGGGATATCTTTTCGTAGTTTCCTGAATCATGTAGGATACTGTTTATTTCTTTGTAATACTGGGTGTTATCAAAAATCACAACCCCACCACCCTTGTCCGGTTTCATGATTCTGATCTCGTTGTTGATAATAAGATCTTTAAGGCACATTCTTTCACCCATTGTTAAATTGTCTGTAAATGCATTACCTACCCCTTTGTTGTTCCTGATGTCGTTATATAGGTGGTATATGTCGTGACAGACCATGTTTTCATATATGGCCACCTGTGGATTCGTGGTTGGTATATATGTGCTTTTCTTTACTAAGGTGTAGTGGTTCCTGTCATTACTAGTCCTATTGGGGTGGTCATGAAATTGTATAGCTAAATTCAACCTCCTACAAAAAAACTTGATTTCCTTTATAATGTCAAACACGTCAAACTTAGCCGTTGGTATGTATTTCATTCCTTTACTAAAAAGGGAAATGATGTCTTTAGTAACAGGTATGTCAGTGTAATTATACACATTAAAGCCTTGGTGGCTGCTGATACTAGGTCCTCTGTTGAGAACTGTGTGTGACGTGACTTCATCAATATCATTGGTGATGGACGATGGTGACTGAATGGGGTCATCCCCTAATGTTTTAGTATGACCTACATCTGTGGCTTGCTTGGTAGTAGGGCTGCAATGATTTTCTAATATCTCCTTTGTTGTTTCTTTGGCGCAGGAAAAAATCTCCCCCCTTGAAAATTTTCCTCTTCATTCTTGCGTGTATATCTCCTTTTGCCTCTGGAATGTGCTATCTCAAACATACCCTCATTCTCTCTATCTTGTTTCGGCCATACATATGCTCTGTCATTTCTGTATGAGTCCATGTCTCGATCTAATTTGTGCATTTTCCTTTCAAAAACATTTTTGACTTTAACTGTAGCCTGGTTGAACTGGCTAGAATAACAGTCGTACCATTTTTCAAACAGTTCATCCTGTATGATAGATTCATTCAAATTGTACACCTCCTCTAAAAGTAATTTAGCTTTCTGTTCATTGTGTTTTATAAGGTGTTTCATGTAAGTGTATCCAAAATCATCAAACATTTGATTAAAATCAGTTATTACACTACCATCTATCTGAACACCTAATGGCAATTTAAAAAATCTCAGTCCTTTAGGGACTATTTTTAAGAAAATACATTTTTCAAAATAAGCTATGTCCATCCTTACACATTTTAACTGTACCAGTGTGAGTGTATTGGAGGTTTATTATTTTACTCATCATCAATGTGATTTTCATTTATTTATTATTATCAATTAATTTTTATTATTAATGTACGTATTTTAAAATTATATACATAATATTATATACATAATCAACTAGATATATACATTTTTAAACATCTTAGCATTTTTACATTGAAATAAGTATATAATATTTCAGTATGCACTTTACTTAGTACTATATGAGTTTTGGTTCTAAGGGAACATTGCTGTTTTAAGACTTAATTTACAATTCATTGATTTTTGGCGCCAAGTCTTGTATAAATAGAATGTACTGCTGTAAGGAATTGGTTCTGATGAAATCTGTATTGTCACAGATGAAAGCGCTCAACCACAGTGATCTTTAGTGAATAAAGTGTGTTATTTGTGGATATCATCGGCTTCGAGTGATTTTGGAGTACACTGTTCTTTCTATTTTCTGCACGTTGTTACTGTTCTACATTTTTTGCCT
Organism: Protopterus annectens; assembly: GCF_019279795.1. Taxonomy (NCBI): domain Eukaryota; kingdom Metazoa; phylum Chordata; order Ceratodontiformes; family Protopteridae; genus Protopterus; species Protopterus annectens. The sequence continues at coordinate 1,880,147,493 of NC_056733.1, read as the reverse complement.
TTACATTTATATTAATTGTATTGCAGTTTGAAGGGGATTTATTATGATCATATATTTATGAACTATGTCAAGTGATTTGATCATTTTGAACATGCAATGTCGTCTTAATTATAACTGTAAAAAATCCCTTGTGCAGAGGCAAAGGAGACAATCCAAAAAAACGAAATCCACAGAGGCAATATATCAATAAAAACAGTTGATTTATTTGTATACACATTACATCCATATGCTACTATTTAAATAGATTTTGGTTTGGTGATGGTTGTCTGATGAAGCAATTTTTATTGCAAAGCACTAACAAATAAATCAACTGTTTTTATTGATATATTGCCTCTGTGGATTTTGTTTTTTGGATTGTCTCCTTTTCCTCTGCACAAGGGATTTTGTACAGTTTTACTTCGTTTGTTTTGCTGCTGGGGTCTGTTTTATTCACTTTGTTGTCTTAATTATATTTAAGGATGAATATATATGTTTTAAAACATGCTGACGAAGTTCCTTTGTTTAAGGGAATGAAAGCACTTAATAAACATTCTATGTTATATAGGTTTCCTTGTCTTGTCTGGTCTACAACACTGTTGTTGTTTTTTTTTTTACCAGTATCTCTGTTTATTAGTTCCACAATGATCCCATGCAGATGAGGATGATCAACTATATGGATTTGAAATTATCCAGTTTGTTGTAGTCCCACCTTTATGTAAGGGAATGACTTAACTATAACTTTTCAAGAATTATGTGCCATCAAACATTTATTTCCACATTTTGTCCAAACATTTTCATTAAAAACCAGGACTGATATATACTTATTCTACTTAAGTAGTATTTCTTTCCAACAGAAAAAAATGACCGATCACTGATTTCTGCTACAACAATACTCAAAACAACATATCTGGAAGTTTATCTTTACTGTTTGTCAGCTTAAGTGAATTTTATCACTTTGTATTTTTGTCAACCTTTTTCCTTTTCTCTTAGTGTGACTTTGAAGTTAATATCTATATCTATATTTATATATATATATATATATATATATATATATATATATATATATATATATATACATATGTGTGTGTGTGTGTGCACGAGTGTGTGTATATAGATAAATATATGTGTGTGTGTGTGTGTGTGTGTGTGTGTGTGTGTGTGTGTGTGTGTGTATGTGTGTTTGCAATGTTTGCAATGCTTCTCATCTACTCCAGTATTGTTATGTGTTATGTTTGGACAATCAATTCTCCATGCAACAGTCTTGCCACATTATTTTGCCTTTCACTAAACAGGCCCTCTGCCTTTAATGTATCATACCCAGCAACAAGATGTGCAAATATTTCCAATTCTGTTTTAAAGAACCTGCATTTGTCTGTTTCTCCCATATGTTCACTGGAGTTTGTAAGTCAACATGTAGATAGTCCACTATCCTGTGCCGGTAATATTAACCTTTTATCTTTTTGTAATAAATTCAACTCTCCTTAACCATTCTTGCATCAGATCCTGATCAACATGAGGCTGTTCCAAGATTTTTCTGTATTTGGAACTATATTTATGCCTGTTCCACATTTTCTGCCTTCTCATCTGACCCTTCTCCTTATATTCTTTCTCTTGTTTTTTTGGAAAATTCAGTTGCTGCCTGATTTCTGTTTACTTTGGCTATGGTTTCACTCCTGCTTGACAGTGATATGCTTCTACTAAACTAATCAGGGAAGCCATCTTAGATTTGTTCTCTTCATGTTTCAAAACTTTCACTAGGTTTGAATCTGTTGGGGTCTGCAGATATGTGTGCAGTCCTACAATTGCACATCTATACATGTAATCAATTTTGAGGTGGCTTATACCTCCTTCAGAATGAGGAATATATAATCTTGGTATATGCTGATTTTTATATATTATTTGTCAAGCGTGAAGCATTTTTCTTGTTTTCCTGCCAACTGGCCCAATACTTTTAGGGCCAGTCAGTCACTCCAAAACTGTAAGTTAGAACAGGAAGAGAAAATCAGTTTATAGCTTGGACTTTGTTCCTAGATGTCAGAACTGTTTTCAGTACTCATTTTAGACTTATAAAATATTCCTTTCTGAGTTTTGTTTGCATGTGTTCATGTTTCATTATCAGTTTTTCATCAATTCCCAAATATTTATAAAATCCTTCCTTCCTTTATATCACATTCCTGCCTCAGAGTGATAGTTTCTTGCTGCAGTTTTCCTGCTTTAAATTTTGCTTTTGTGCAGCGGTAGCGTTGTTGCCTCACAGCAAGAGGTTCTCCCGTTCAGTTCTCAGCTGGAGTGCCTTCTGTGTGGAGTCTGTATGTCCTCCCCATGGTCGAGTGGCATTCAAAAGACATGCTTGAATGGGCATGCCTTCGTTGAAGGTTGGGCGTCAAGCTGGCACCTCGGCACCGCAAAAATCGACTGCCAATCATTAGCGGACCAGAGTTCCGCTGTGGCGACCCCTAACTGGGAAAAGCCGAAGGAACAACATCAAGACCAAATGACACTGTGACAGTCCACATGCTGTTGAAGTTCCACAAATGATGTCTAGGAACAGATAGCCTGTGCAAGTATTTCTTTATAACAATGACATAAGATTCTGTACTGTGAGTGTGCTTGCAAGCATTCAAGTCCATCTGGATGCAGCATGTTACATTTAACAGCAAGATGTGGGAGGAAAAAGCAATCCCTTGTGCTTTAAGCATTGTTCACTGCATGCTGCTTTTGTAAGCAGATCCGTAGGATGCACTTTTAGTTTTTGCCATACAAGGCTACCCTTGCAGATCTGCAAGGGTAGTCCCTGAAATGTTTTCTCAAAAGTGACTGGTTTGTGTTTCTTAGAAAAATAACTAGCTATTTTTGACATGTGCCTCTTCTTGTCACAATAATTAGATGAAATGTATTTGGCTTTTGTGTAGTTTGTGGATATTACAGTTGTGTACTGCAGCACAGTTAGGAAAGCCAGAGTTAGACTATGGCCAGACCTTTAGCCTTGAGTCTCCCTCATTTTATGCTGTATGTATAATAGACAGCCTGGGTAATATTAAGCTAAATTGGATAAAACTAACCAACAGTCATTAGTACAATCCTGAAAAAAATGTATTCACTATATATTATAATAATTGTATAGTAACCTCAACTCAGCCCTTATTTTGGTGTACAGATTCAAGCATTCCAACTCGACTTTAGCTTGACTCTGAAGTTAAAATTCTCTCACATATATTACAGTAGAGATGAATCCATTCTCCTTGACATCTGCATCAGCTTAAGGCACCTGACCTGTGCACATTTCAGCAGCTGCACTGTGAATATGAAATAAATCACCTTTCAGGCATTTTGTAGCAGAGCACTAAGCGTACAAGCTTTCCAGCTCCAGAGTACTGCCTTTATAACATTTCAGGCAATGTTCTACTGTTCTAAAATTCTCTTTCATAATGTATCTATGTATGTATGGTCATACTGTCTGCACTGTATTTTATCTTCAGTCACAACAGCCACCTACTTTTTTTGTGACTTCTAAATCATGCACAAGCCAATTGTTGGATATGCATTGTCTCTCATAGTGACACAGATCTTTGTGACTTTGTAGCTAAAGTTGAAGGACCATTAAAAAATCAAACATAAAATGAGCTAATGAGAAACAATTCAGATGCTGTTCTTTGCATAAAATATGAAATGAACATTTTATCTACAGTAGTCAGCCTATAAAAGAATGCAGTGTCACATTAACTCTGGTTACTTAACCTGAGAAGTCAAAGCCTTATATATATATTTGTGAATTTGCTTTACATAGTCAGGAATTTAAGCAGTTGTGGCTTATACCTATATCATATAAGGCAATTAATTTCAGTGGCTTACACTGTACAAGTAAAAATGATGACAAATATGGTTACATGCTAAAAAAAATATGTTCGTCTTTAAACTATCCTGCAGTTTAGTAGATCTATGTAAAGAATTTATTTTTACACCCTATCCAAATGTTTCCAGGTAGTTTCAGAGTAGTAACAAAATGATTAAACATAATTTTATTTCAGGCAATCAATAATAGACACGTAGGCTGCCTAATTGTGCATAGGCCATTTACAATTAAATATTCATGTACTGACCTGTTTTGATTAAAAAGCAATGAATCATTTCTGCCGTGGTCTAAAATAAAACTTCTCTTGATGGGTTGTTTATAGTCTCTGAAAACTAACCATCTGTTCAAACACTTTAATTAAAAAGTGGATATCTTTGAAAAAAAAAAAAGAAAAACACAAAATATGAAATAGTTTGGAAAGGTGATTTCAATATAAATAGTCTGGGGCTTTGCGTTTTTGTAGCAGTAATCCAAGAAGAGAGGTGCTATGTAGTTTTGCAAATCACAGACTTTCAGGATGACAACAAAAAATTCAATGGCATTTTTTAAAAACATGCCTCCCTATCACAAAAGCATAATATGCTTAGAGCATAAGTGACAGAGGGAGAGCTAATACACCGAGGGTGTTTTTACATGTTTGAGCATAAGTAGGATTCATAGAGGTGGAAAAACAAATGATCTCATTTGCATACAAACGTGTGAATGGCCCTGAACTCATTAATTTAACAGTAGACTGCAGAGCTGTGAGAGGAAGGGAAACATTTTATTTGGTGTCAGGGACAAAACAAATGATCTCATTTGCATACAAACGTGTGAATGGCCCTGAACTCATTAATTTAACAGTAGACTGCAGAGCTGTGAGAGGAAGGGAAACATTTTATTTGGGGTCAGGGACATGCTTGTGCATACATGGGCAGAATACTGTAGGTTTCATTGAGGCAAGTGTTTAAATTTGGAGTCAGTGAAGTGCTTGTGCAGACATGGGTAGACTGTTGAAGGGGTCTTTGGGAGAAATGTTTCATTTGTTGTCATGAAAGTGTTTGTGCAAACAGGGGCAGACTACTGAAGGGGTCGTTGGGGGGACATTTTATTTTGTATCAGAGACATGCTTATGCATACTTGGACAGACTGTTGAATGAATCAGTTGGCGAAATGCTTCATTTTGGTGCTTGTACATAGCTGAACAAACTGCTGAAGTCATCAGTAGGGTTATGTTTCATTCTGGTGCTTATACATACTTGGACATACTACTGAAGGGATTGGTGGGGAAATGTTTCATTTTGGTGCTTGTGCATATTTGGACATACCACTGAAGGGATCACTTGGGGAAATGTTTCATTTTGGTATCAATGAAATACTTGTGCATACAAGGTCAGACTGCTGAAGTGATTGCTGGGCAAAATAACTGACGTTTTGTCACTTTTAGTGCTTGTGTATACTTAGACAAACTACTGAAGGGGTTGCTAGGGGAAATAATTAATTTGTGTGTCAGGGAAGTCCTTATGCATACTTGGATAAACTACTGAAAGAAAAGATGACGACAAGTTCATGACCTGCTGTCCAGGACCAAGAAGGAGCAGGTGCCTAATTGGAAACCATCTCCCCTTAGCCTGAATAAGCAAATAAGAGCACTAGTGAAATCCTCCAAAGCAAACTTCGAGTCCAAACTGGCCACACCTACTAAAGACAATCACAAGGCATTCTTTGCACATGTCTGCAATCTGAAGGGAAGCACCCAGATGTGCTCAGAACTGGTGTTTAAGGACACCACATACACAAATGTCATAGATATAGCCAACCTGTGGGCAGACAGGTTCAGTGAAAACTTCATCCCTCTGTCCCCACCATGAGTAAATCAGGACATCTGCAGCACCTGTCCTCCCATCTCTAGGGAGCAACTCATCACTGCCCTCTCAAAGGCAAAAAATACAGCCTCCATGGGACCTTATAACATCTCAGACTGCATCTATCATGAACTCAGACAGGAACTTGCAGCACCATTAGGCACCCTATTAGCCTGAGTACTGGCTTCATCCAGGCCAAGTGAATTACAGCCACTGTCATCCCTTTGCACAAAAGTGAACCGTCCACCGATCCAGGAAATTATAGACCCATCAGCCTAACTAGCCTGATCTGCAAGGCTTATCATGGACCTCATTAACAAGGACATTAGCAACCTCCAAACACTCAATCCTACACAGTTTGGTTTCATCAAGGGAAGGTCATGCATGTTAAATTTGGTTAACTTCTTTGAGATAGTCAGCAAACCCATGGATGAGGGGAAGACGGTGCACACCACCTACCTTGACTTGGCCAAAGCCTTTGATATTATTCCCCACTCAGATATAATAGATAAATTCTCTTGCATCAATCCATATATTACCAGATGGGTAGCAAATTGACTCACTGATAGAACCCACCTAGTCAAAATGCGGGAAGCCACCTCAAGCAGTCGACCCGTAAAGAGCAGTGTACTCCAGGGATTGGTCTTGGGGCCTTTGTTATACTTTTCCAAGGTGCAGGCCAAAACCAGTGAGCTGTGGCTGACCAACTCTGCAGATGATTGCAAGCTGAGCACTGTCATCAATTCCCCTAGTGATGTAGACATCCTCCAAGAGGGTCTCACCCAAATAAATGACCCTTTGGGGAGAGTGATTGCAAACAAATTTTCACATTAATAACAAGGTCCTAAGCACACAATCAGTCGTGAGGGACTTGGGCAGCCAGGTTGATAGCAAACTGACTTTTGACCACCATATCGATGTTTGCTTTGAGTGTGTTGATGGAGAAGTACAGAGAAGGTCAGAAGGAGTTGCATTGTGTCTTTGTGGATTTAGAGAAAGCATATGACAGGGTGCCTAGAGAGGAGTTCTGGTATTGTATGAGGAAGTCGGGAGTGTCAGAGAAGTATGTAAGAGTGGTACAGGATATGTACGATGGTAGTGTGACAGCGGTGAGGTCTGCAGTGGGAGTGATGGATGTGTTTAAGGTGGAGGTGGGATTACATCAAGGATCAGCTCTGAGCCCTTTCTTATTTCCAATTTTGATGGACAGGTTGACAGATGAGATCAGACAGGAGTCCTTGTGGACTATGATGTTTGCAGATGACATTGTGATCTGTAGTGAGAGTAGGGAACAGGTGGAGGAGACCCTGGAGATGTGGAGGTATGCTCTAGAGAGAAGAGGAATGAAGGTCAGCAGGACTAAGACAGAATATATGTGTGTGAATGAGAGGGAGGATAGAGGAATGGTGAGGATGCAGGGAGTAGAGGTGGCGAAGGTGGATGAGTTTAAGTACTTGGGATCAACAGTTCAGAGTAATGGTGAGTGTGGAAGAGAGGTGAAGAAGAGAGTACAGGCAGGATGGAGTGGGTGGAGAAGAGTGTCAGGAGTGATTTGTGACAGACGAGTACCAGTAAGAGTGAAAGGGAAGGTCTACAAGAAGGTAGTGAGACCAGCTATGTTATATGGGTTGGAAACAGTGGCATTGACAAAAAGGCAGGAGTCAGAGCTTCATGTGGCAGAGTTGAAGCTGTTAAGATTTACACTGGGTGTGACGAGGATGGACATGATTAGGAATAAGTATATTAGAGGGTCAGCCCAGGTTGGGAGGTTTGGAGACAAAGCCAGAGAGGAAAGATTATGTTGGTTTGGACATGTGCTGAGGAGGGATGCAGAGTATATTGGGAAAAAGATGCTAAGGATGAAGCTGCCAGGTAACAGGAAAAGAGGAAGGCCTAAGATAAGGTTTATGGATGTGGTGACAGAGGACATGCAGGTGGTTGGTGTGACAGAGCAAGATGCAGAGGACAGGAAGAAATAGAAACAGTTGATCTGCTGAGGCGACCCCTAATGGGAGCAGCCAAAAGAAGAAGAAGATTGCATCCATTATATAGAAAGCTTTCTACATGGCCCACCTCATTAGTAAGGGTATCTCATCCAGGGGGAAGGTGGTCATAACATCCCTGTATTCTCCCTTATAAGACCCATTATTGGGTACAATGCCCCTTTCAGCATGTACCTCACAAAGCACATGCAGCAGCTGGAGAGACCACAGAGGTTCCTCACCAGGAGAATCCAGGGCAACAAACATCTATCCTACACAGATAGGCTAAAGGCCCTGCCCCTCTACTTAGTCTCCTACAGACTCCTCAGAGGTGACTTCTGTTTTGCATACAAAGCAATCTCAGACCCTGCCTTGATGGGACTGCTGCATATCCGGAAGTCAAGCTTCACTCGATTAACCTGCACGTGCAACCTCAACCTGGTCTGTGACATCAATAGGACTTGTTGGCAGGACAGATTTGTGTTCCAGAGACTCCCTTCTGTGGAATAGGCTCCCACTCCCATGCCAAGCAGAGTACCTCAATAACCCTTTTCAAGCACAACCTGGATAACTGGATGGGGAACAGAAAATACACCCCTGGGATTCCACCTGTGTCCATGCTGGACAAGGGCATTGGGTGCTGACTTGTCAGAACATGCGCTAAATTTTTGACTAGGCTTGTTAGGGCCTCATGGCCAATAGAATAGCAACTTCCTATGATCCAATGATCCTATGACTGCAACTCAGATAGCAAAGGTGAAGCTTCGCTTTCAACATGTGATGTGCACACCAAGTGGATATTGGACTATGAATCACAAAACACCTCCTTATCATACATCACTTTACAAAATTTCTTATTTATATCTCATTATACTTAAGGAATTTGAGACTAGCATAAATAGACTGTATGAATCTTGCCTTTACTACACGCATTCATAAACATCAAGGATACCCAGATCGCATTTGGACAAATAACAATGAATACCAGTCTCAATCATGTGGCATTTTTATTTAAATTTAATTTTAAAATTAAATATTTTTCCTGAATACATTTATTTTGAAATAGACCTGACATATATTAATGATATCTGCAATTTGTTATAGACTAATAAACAGCAGCTTTGGATCCAGAGTGTCCTCATGGTTACACTGCTAATTTTTGTGAATGACTTAACCAATACGCAAGATATTAGTGATCATATTACTACATATATTTTATATATATATATATATATATATATATATATATATATATATATATGGGTCTAATGCTTAAAATAGAAAACACACTTCTCCGAAATTAAGCAGTAGACCCTACACTTCAGCGAAAGTCCATTTAAATGAAAGTGCACTTTCACTGAAGTTTAGTACCCTCCAAAAAAAACACTAAAACATGTTTTAAAGGTGGGCAAGCCCCCCTGCACCCCCCCATGTGGGGAGTTGTGCCCCCCACACCCGCCCTACTTAAATATACCAACTCCGAGATCACACTACAGTGGGGAAAAGAGAATATTCCCATTCCACTCTGTAGTGTGGCTCCTGAAGTCAATGTTCGAAGTTTCACTACTTCGAACAAGTGAACTCGGTGATGTGGAGTTCGAAGTAGTGAAACTTCGAACAAATTGATGGAACTCATATATATATATATATATATATGTATATATATATATATATATATATATATATATATATATATGTATATATATATATATATATATATATATATATATATATATATATACATATGCATATATATATATATATATATATATATATATATATATATATACGTATATATATATATATATATATATATATATATATATATATATATATACATTGTTGTATCTTTTGGCTTTTCCCGTTTAGGGGTCACCACAGTGGAACTCCAGTCCGCTAATGATTGGCAGTAGATTTTTACGTACCGAGTTGCCAGCCCTGACGTACAACCTTCAACGAAGGTACGCCCATTCGCGCATGTCTCCACACAGAAGACGCTTTAGCTGAGAATCGAACAGGACAACATCTTACTGTGAGGTGACAACGCTACCGCAGCACCACCAGCGCAGTATAGATATATATATATATATATATATATATATATATATATATATATATATATATATATATATTTATATAAAATATGTATCTACATATATATATATATATATATATATATATATATATATATATATATATATATTTATATAAAATATGTATCTATTCAGTAGATCGAACTTTTACAACTTCGAACCACATATGGCCGAGACCATATGTTCGAACTCGTAAAAGTTCGAACACTGAAGTAAAACCACATAAAATAAGAAACCACAAAACTAAATGTCTGTAGCAGGGGGGCAATGCCCCCTGCATTCCCCACACCCACCTTACTTAAATATACTAACTCCAAGATCCCACTACATTGCAGAAATGGGAAATCTTCCCTTTCCACTCTGTACGGAGATCTCCATTCAGTCCGGTTGAGCATTTACAAGGGGAGCCATATATATGATTGCCTCATTAAATACTTAAAACCAGCAATAATTTTAGAACATTTAAAATGATCTTAACTAAACAAACCTAAAACTATTTTTCCACTTTATGTATTTAGTTAGTTAGATAGTTAGTAATTTTTCAGTATGGCAATCCCCCCTGCACTGCCCTGCTAATGATATATATCGGTTCTGAAATCACATAACATAGGGTAAGATAAAATTCTCATACCCCATTGCAATGTGATCTCATACAATATGCTGCTGATAAAAACCCCATACAAATGGATGTTCAGTGGTATGAGTATTCACTCTTATTTATAGGTTAAAAACATCTGTTCATATGAGCTGTTGCTCTAATGACCTGTAACCATATATAAATAAACATATATATATATATATGTGTGTGTGTGTGTGTGTGTGTGTGTGTGTGTGTGTGTGTGTGTGTGTGTGTGTGTGTGTGTGTGTGTGTATATGTACACACACACACAAATATATATATTTATATATATATATATATATATATATATATATATATATATATATATATATATATATATATATATATATATATATATATATATATATATATATATATCCAGTATGAATATGCATGTATGCATGTGCATATGTATACACATATGCAAAATTGCTTGGATATTGATGTCAAGCATTTGATTTTAGATTGCCACCATTTGTATATCCTGAACCTTTTCTGCAAAGACTTTCATTAAAAATAGGCCAGTTGCAAATCCTTATCACCAAAACATGCATTCAAACATGCATACAAGGTAGTAGATTGGTATAATGTTTAAGGTGTTTGCCTTACACACATAAGGCGCAGGGTTTGATTCTCACATGGGGTAATTGGCTAGGCTTAAAATGACCCACAAGGGCAGTTAGCCTAGTAGTAACCTATGAACTTATAAACAAATGAACACACACACAAACAAATAAAAAAAATAATTAATCATCTGATTGTCTAATTAAGTAATAACTAATTAATACATACACAGGAACACAGTGCAGTGATTTGTGAATGCAAACAGAGAAATGAATTAATATACTTTGGGGAGAGACAGGTGAAATGTTTAATAGTCCATGATAATATATTACCTAACATTTAGTAGGGCTGTTTGTTTTTAAAAATCCCCTAGTAATATATCCCCTAACTTTTAGTAGGGTTATGTGTCTTTAAAAAACATATAGTGATGTTACACCTATCTTTTAGTCTAGTAATGTGCCTTTAAAAATTCCGTACTGCTATATCACCTAACTTTTGGTAGGATAGTGTGCCTTTAAAAAGTTCCATAGTGATATATCACCTAATTTGTAGTAGGGTTGTGTTACTTTAAGAATTCCACATTGATGTATCACCTAACTTTTAGTAGGGTAGTGTGCCTTTGAAAATTCCATAGTGATATAGCAGGGTAGTGTGCTTTTAAAAATTCTGTAGTGATGTATCACCCAAGTTTTAGTAGGGTAGTGCACCTTTAAAAATTCCATAATGATATATCACCTAACTTTTAGTATGGTAGTGTGCCTTTAAAAATTCCATAGTGATATAGTATAGTAGTGTGTCTTTAAAAATTATATAGTGATATATCACCTAACTTTTAGTTGGATAGTATGCCTTTTAAAATTCCATAGTGATGTGTCACCTAACTTTTAATAGGGTAGTGTGCCTTTAAAAGTTCCATAATGATATATCACCAAACTTTTAGCAAGGTAGTTTGACTTTAAAAATTCCATAGTGATGTATCACCTATGTTTCAGTAGGTTAGTGTGCCTTTTCAAATTCCATAGTGATGTATCACCTAACTTTTAGTAGGGTATATGCCTTTTAAAATTCCATAGTGACGTGTCACCTAACTTTTAGTAGGGTAATGTGCCTTTAAAAGTTCCATAATGATATATCACCAAACTTTTAGCAAGGTAGTTTGACTTTAAAAATTCCATAGTGATGTATCACCTATGTTTCAGTAGGTTAGTGTGCCTTTTAAAATTCCATAGTGATGTATCACCTAACTTTTAGTAGGGCAGTGTGCCTTTTAAAATTCCATAGTGATGTATTACCTAACGTTTAGTAGGATAGTGTGCCTTTTAAAATTCCATAGTGATTTATCACCTAACTTTTAGCAGGGTAGTTTGACTTTAAACATTCCATAGTGATGTATTACTTATGTTTCAGTAGGTTAGTGTATCTTTTAAAAGTCCATAGTGATGTATCACCTAACTTTTAGCAGGGTAGTTTGACTTTAGAAAATTCCATAATGATGCATTACCTATGTTTCAGTATGTAGGTGTGCCTTTTAAAGTTCTTTAGTGATGTAGCATCTAACTTGTAGTAGGGTAGTGTGCCTTTTAAAATTCATAGTGATGTGTCACCTAACTTTTAGTATCGTAGTGTGCCTTTAAAATGTCCATAGTGATTGCTTAAAGCGATTGTTTCCATTACAGTAAGTTATAATATCGTAGCTCCTCTTTGTCTTATTGGCTACCTGTAGTTCGTAAGAGTACATGTCAATAGTGATTTAATTTACAATGGCTGAAGTATACTGTAAAGACACACTATTGTCACAAGTGATCTTTGTGAAAACTTCAGCAAATGTGGTTTGATGAAAGATCCCATTCCATGCTTTCTTCTAATGTTTTTCCTCTTTAATTAGTGTTGCTAAGGGTCATCTTTTACTGTACAATGAGTCTAACTTACTTTGCTGATTGCTGCATTCCTGAGGTTTTCTTTGTGTATAATAACTAATACCAAACAGTACATTGATTTGTACAATGTTAACAGCCTGCTTTGTATGCCATTAGCTATATGCTCTGTGCTTTGACTTTTACTGAGCCTTAGAAGTTAATGATATTCTGTGCACATCAATTAATTTGGTGTTACAATTTAATTATTCAACATTCTCTGTTCTTAAAAC
>NC_056733.1:1880121913-1880129413 GCF_019279795.1 Protopterus annectens | reverse complement strand
CATGAGAAAGAGTTCCACCTTTTATATTACGACACATGTTGATACATCCTCATTAGACCACGACAAACATGTAGAAAGCAAGTCACTAACTGTATGTTTAAAACTAGCAATAACAGCCAAGAAGGAATTGTAACTTACCTATCAGAATCTTGTCTGTATTTATGTATATTATAAATCTTCTTTCTTTCAGTAGGAAGTGGAGACTGTGACAGGCATTCATATGAATCAAAAAAAAAGCTGCACTTCTCCAAATTATTCATGGCCTCCTTTCCTTCTTCTCTTGTTCATATCTGGGTTGCCATAACTGTTAAACTATTTATTTATTCATTTCAGTACCCTGCTACACAGACGTTTTGAAAGAACCAAATCCACAAAACTGTCAGTCATTTATGTAGAAAGAATATATGTAATGCCATTTTAAATGGCTTACCAAATGCCAGATAGAAAGAAGTTTATTCAGTCTAACTCTGGGATGGGCTCTGGTGAACTCTCAAAACAGACCATTTCTATAATCACTTGAAATATGTTGCCTTTTATTTGCTATCTGTACGCTAACCAATGACTGGATACTAAAGCTTGAACTCTGAGAAATATTTTAATTATTCATAAGTTCTAATTACATGGTTATGGTACAGATAGCTTTTTTTTTAGCATATAGAATATATGAAATGTCAGATAAAATGTATGACATGTCAGCATTTTTGGTAAAATTCTCAATAAGCACTACAATGTGATATACACTTTTTCAGCTACTTAAATGATTTCATGGGTCTATGAATCTACTATCAGTTTGTATTACCATATTGCTATCATATTACTACCATGTTATAGTACCAAGTTACTGTCATATTATATTAACATGTACAGTGGATATAAAAGTGTACACACCCCTGTTAAAATACCAGTTTTTTGTGATATAAAAAAATGAGACCACAATAAATCATTTCACAACTAACTTTTCCCTCCTTTAATGTGACCTATAACCTGTACAATTCAATTGAAAAACAAGCAAATCTGTTGGGGAAAAAATATTAAAAATAAAAAATGTGCAATAAGCTGGTTGCATAAGTGTGCACACCCTTAAACTAATACTTTGTTGAAGCATCCTTTGATTTAATGACAGCAGTCTTCTTGGGGAGGAGTCTATCAGCATGGTATATCTTAACTTGGCAATATTTGCCCACTCTTCCTTGCAAAAGCACTCCAAATCTGTCAGATTGTGAGGGCATCTCTTGTGCAAAACCCTCTTCAGGTCACCCTACAAATTTTCTATTGGATTTAGGTCTGGGCTTTGGCTGGGCCATTCCAAAACTTTAATTTTCGTTTGGTGAAGCCATTCTTTTGTTGATTTGGATGTATGGTTGTGGTCATTGTCATGCTGAAAGGTGAAATTCCTCTTCATCTTCAGCTTTCTAACAGATGCCTGAAGGTTTTGGGCCAAAAGTGACTGGTATTTGGAACTGTTTATAATTCTCTCCACCTTTGCTAAAGCCCCAGTTCCAACTAAAGAAAAGCAACCCCAAAGCATGATACTACCACCACCATGCTTTACTGTTGGGATGGTGCTCTTTTGGTGATGCAAAGTGTTGTTTTTGCACCAAACATACCTTTTGGAATCATGGCCAAAAAGTTCAACCTTGGTCTCATCAGACCACAACACATTTTCCCACATGGTTTTAGGAGACCTGAAGTATTGTTTTCCAAATTTTAGCCAGGCTTGGATGTTTTTCTGTGTAAGAAAAGGCTTTCATCTTACAACCCTGCCCCATGGTCCAGACTTATAGAGAATATGGGAGATTGTTGTCACATGTAGTGCATAACCAGTACTTGCCAGAAATTCCTGCAGCTCCTTCAGTGTTGTTGTAGGTCTCTTGGCAGCCTTCTTGTCCAGTTTTCTTCTTGTCGTTTCATCAATTTTGGAGGGATGTCCAGTTCTTTGAATTGTCACTGTTGTCGCATATTTTCTCCACTTTTTGACTGTCTTCACTGTGTTCCATGGTATATCCAGTGCTGTGGAAATTCTTTTATACCCTTCTCCTGACTGATACCTTTAAACAATGAGATCGCTTTGAAGCTTTGGAAGTTCTCTCTGAACCATGGCTTTTGCTGTAGCAGGCAACTGAGCAAATGTCACGAAAATCCTACTAGGAGAGCTGAACTTTATTTGGGGTAACTTTATTTGGGGTTAATCAGATTCTCTTTAATTGATGGCAGGTGTGTACCCAAGAAAACTGAATGTTGTAATTAAATCAAAAGATGCTTCAACAAAGTATTAATTTAAGGGTGTGCACACACAAAGTATTAGTTTAAGGGTGTGCAAAGTTAGGCAACCAGCTTATTGTATGGTTTTTATTTTTTATATTTTTTCCCCTAACAGATTTGTTTGTTTTTCAATTGAATTGTACAGGTTATAGGTCATATTAAAGGTGGGAAAATTTTGAAATGATTTATTGTGGTCTCACTTTTTATATCACAAAAACCTGACATTTTAACAGGGGTGTGTACACTTTTTATATCCACTGTAATATCACAGAACGCCAAATCTGCACATATCTCCCTTAAGCTCTGCAACCAAAAAAACACTTGTTATCCCAGCCTAACCTCTCCCTCGATGGGCTGAACCACATAATAAGCAGCTGGGCTCCCTACAGCTTCTGTGGGTGAGCAAAACAGCTGAATCTCCTCAGTTGCACCAAAAACTATTAAGCCCTGCAATCAAAAGGGCACTTGTTATCCCAGCCTAAACTGTCCCTTGATGGGCTGAACCACATAATAAGCGGCCGGACTCCCTACAGATTCTGTGGGTGACCAAAACAGCTGAATCTTCTCAGTTACACCAAAAACTATGTATGTCTAGCTCTCTAATAATATGCTGTTCAATGTATAAATAGTTCTTCACTCTAAGAGACTTTGCTGCAAAGTGGCCTCCATATACCTAACTCTCTCTTGTTAGGTCCATCTTTTTCCTACCCGACCACTGTGCTTCCCTTATGCTGTTTACTTATCTAGCTCTCTTGTTAGGTCCATCTTTACCTACCCAACCACTGCGCTTCCTTGATACTGTATTTCTATATAGCTGCCTCTCCTGTAACTGGCTTTAGCCCAGTACCTGTACTGCTCCCTCCGCTTGACCCATACTACAAACATCACCCTCCTCCCCTCCTATTGCTGCATATTCCTTCAACAATACATACCCACATATTTTTGCTCCACCTATAGAACTACAAACCTGAGCTTGCAGACACACAAAGTAGGACTTTTTAGCTCAGATAGAAAATACACTTTCAAAGTGCATGTGAGGTTTTAATGTCTTTCTCACCTGCAGTGCTGCTTTAACTTTTTGGAGATTTTTTTTTGCTGCTTTTTGTCTGCTGCTTGGCTGTTTTCAAGCCCAGGCTCTAACCCGCTCCGTTCATCCTCCGCCTCGCTCCAGGCTCACTTGGCTCCCCTACCCTACACCCATTCCCACCCAACCCATCCTCATTACATTTATTTCTATCTATAACATCACCCTTTCTCACCTTCATCCAATCAACCACTTCCAACATAATCAAACCACAAGTCCCACCCTATCAACCACACCCACATAACTCCACAATCATCATGGCCCCGCCATTCCACACTTACCGTCACTTATTTAGTATTATTCCCTGTATGCTCCACATCTTCACACTACTCCTACAAATACAAACCACATCCATGCATGCAACCATATACCCCTCACCAACCAGCAGCACGCACAAACTCTTCCCATACAACTTAAAAAACTTAGTTATTCAGACATTTCCCCCTCTCTACTAGCAAGTAATACCATTACCTCAACAGATTAAAACTACTACCGCCTACCTCCAAATTTAAAATTTGTCTAGTACTACATTACAAGCCCACTCCAAATGAATAACAATCTCACAGCATATTCTATCAACTCCACACATTAAAACAATGTGGAGATATACACCCAAATCCAGAACCAAGCAATATTTATACATCCACTGACAGCCAAGCTGACCAAATGTTTCCACACACCCATTCATCTACCATTAGGCTAGGTAATCCAGTATCTCAACACACACTTCACCTAATGAATATAAACATTTGCAGCATTTGCAATAAATCTACTGAGTTCCATGCCTGGCTAGCTGCCCACACCCCAAACATTATTGCAGTAACAGAAACATGGCTGAAACCACACATTGCTGACACTGAAGTTGTCCCTCCAGGATATAACATAATTTGTTCAGACAGGCTTCATAAAATGGGAGGCGGTGTAGCATTAATCTATCAAAACTCACTACAAATAACAACTTATGCAAAATCTGTCCCCTCTTTTGGTAACATAGAACTACTACTCACATCCTTTTACATAAATAGGAACAAACAAATATGCATAGCAGTTATTTGTATTCCCCCAGGCCAAAATATCCACATACTTGAAAACATGTTATCATGGCTAAATCAGAATATACTGCATAAAACTATAATACTAGGAGACACCAATATTAATTGGTTAAAATTAGACTCCCTCTCTCCAGTAAACAGCATAAACTTTCACAGTTTTACCCAACTCATCACTACCCCCACTCATGGCCTAACAACAGACTCTGATTCAACCCTAGACTGGATACTTGTAACACATCCCCAAAACTACTCCAACTCAGGAACCAAACACATTAAGTGACAACCTTCCAGCATATACCTATAGAACTCACCCTCATGCAATCAAAATGCACTCGTATAGAACCTCCAGGAACCTTGCCCACTTTAACCAGGATAACTTTATAAATATTTTAAACTCCCAAAACTGGAACCCACTAAAAACACTCCCCCTAGATGAAGACGTTGACTAATTTAACAAACTCATTTTAAATACTCTCAATAGCCTAGCACCTATGCATACTAAATGAGCCAAAACTAACCATGCCCCCTGGTAAAAAAGACTAACCAAACAAACTATGTCTCTTAGAAACAAAGCATGGAAAATTTGGCCGAAAGACAGCATGCAACAAAATGAACTCCACTACAAACAACTCCGTAACAAATCAAAAAAGCTAGTAATACAAGATAAAAAAGATTATTTTTCTGATATACTATCCACCTCATATAACAATCCCAAACATTTTTGGAAGTCTGTCTCCTCTCTATTTAACCCAGGCACCATCCAAAACCCATCCCCTGCACCAGAAAAAAGCCCACAAGAAATCTCCCAAGCCTTTAATACCCACTTTATCTCTACCATCCAAAAGCTACTCAAAGACTGCCTATCTAGCTCAAATATACACATCCCAACCTCAACGGAACACACCCCCACTACACAACCAGGCAACTCCTTCACTATTCAACCTGTACCCACCTCTCTGATTTTGAAATTCCTAAAACTCAAACCTTGCCCTCTCTCTGCAGATACCCTTCCCCCAGAATATTTGCAAATAGCAGCTAGCTCAATAGCATATCCAGTTACCATTCTTATAAACCACTCTCTCACTGAATCTTATGTTCCTCTCATATGGGAAAGATCCATCATTACCCCACTATACAAACAGAATAACTCCCATGATCTTTCCAACTATCGCCCTGTCTCTATACTCTCCCATCTATCTAAAATCTTGGAAAAATGTGTTCACTCACAACTATTTAAACACCTCTCAAATAATGCTCTTCTATCCCCTACCCAACATGGTTTCCAGCCAGGGCATAGCACCATTACTGCAACAAAGGCTTGGATGCAGGCCATCCTACCTCAGTAATCCTACTTGACCTAAGGCCTTTGACACAGTGTCACATGCTAAGTTAGTAAACCAACTATCAACACCAGGTTGCTCCCCAAAATCCTTCAGCTGGTTTACCCCCTACCTACATGACAGGGAGCATTCTGTAAAATGGTTAAATGTGCAATCTCAGTACCAACCTAACAATATAGGAGTACCATAGGGATCCATTTTAGGTCCACTACTGCTCAATATCTTCATCAATGAGCTGCAAAAAGCCCCCCTAATCCAGATCATCATCCAATACGCTGATGATTCAACACTCATATCCACCTCTGAAACTTTCTCTGACCTCCTCACACTTACACAACAGGCTTTACTTCTATCAAATCATGGCTTATTAATGCACAACTAATGCTAAACCCCCAAAAAAACTAAACTTTTACTTTTCTCAACAAAACCACCCAACATTGACTTTAAAATCCTGGCTAAAGGCGATACAGAAATTGAACTAGTGAAAACAGCCAAATTGCTAGGTATAAAAATAGATGATAAACTCACATACGAGCAACACATACTAACTGCAATCAAGAAAACCCATTTCAAACTAGGTAAACTATACCGCCACAAACTCTACCTGGATAAATATACCAAAATAAAACTAGCCAATACCCTACTCATCCTCTCCCTTTTATATGGTAGTGCCAATTTCACTAACCTGCACACAACCCTTAGTAATAAATTACAATCATGTTATAACAAAATAGCCAAATTCACCACCGGAAAACCTTACCACTCTCATCACAACCATGCCATCACTGAACTAAGATGGCTAGAATTTTCCCACCATCTACAATACACCCAACTAACCTTAGCCCACAAATTAATTTCTAAACCAAATGCCCTGCCCTTAACTCAATCCTACAAACATACACCCCCACTAGAACAGTAAGATCTTCCTGTAAACTGATGCTTACAATAGCCAAAGCCAACAAAAGAGCAGGACAATGCCTGTTCTCTCATACCATAGCTAAGCTATGGAATAACCTTCCATCTGAAATAACCCAAATTGATCACCCAAAAACATTTAAGGCAGCCCTAAAGACACATTATCTAGACAATCCATCCTGCACCTGCCTCAGAAGCAAACCACCTTAAACAATATACTTCACCAAATACTACAATGACAAAATCTTTGCAAAAACCCAGTCTTCACATTTATTGGTGTATTCTGACTATATAGGAGACTAGAATCTCACCAAAGAAGGAAATGATGTAACACTACTATTCAATTGTAAACTTCTTGTTTTATTTTTCACCTGTTATATCTTCAGTGTGTGTATATATTCTATGTTTTTTCTTCCTGTTATATCAGTAACATTGCCACATTGTGTTTAATTATTGTGTTCCTTTGTATTTTGCTTGTGGAGTTTTTCTCCCTGGGCCTCCACTGAAAATGAGTCTCTGACCCAGTGGACTTTCCCGGTCAACAAATGTTAATAAATAAATAAATATTACTGTATCGTTTTCATAATGTGTTAACATATTGCTCTAATATTATTTTACTGTATTATAGTCAGATCACATTATTATCCCATTGCAGTTTTAGCTCATTGCCATAGTCTGTTAGTATATTACAGCTATAATATACTGCTATATTATTGTCATATATTATCATATATATATTACTATATTAGCATCCTAGGACATTATAATATTAGCATTGTATTATATTACTATCATGCTATATTGCTATATTACCATCATATTATGCACTTTTCAGAACCTATGGTGG